>NC_138775.1:267231044-267326044 GCF_965119305.1 Pelophylax lessonae | reverse complement strand
TTGTAACACTAAAGAGTCACATGACATTGGGGAGGGAGTGGAACCTGTCCTGTTTAACCACTGTATGGTCTTGGCCACCGTGCTGCAGCTCAGTTTCAGGGTCTTGGCAATCTTCTTATAGCCTAGGCCAGTGATGGTGAACCTTGGCACCCCAGATGTTTTGGAACTACATTTCCCATGATGCTTAGCTACACCGCAGAGTGCATGAGCATCATGGGACATGTAGTGCCAAAACATCTGGGGTGCCAAGGTTTGCCATCACTGGCCTAGGCCATCTTTATGTAGAGCAACAGTTTTTTTCAGATCCTCAGAGAGTTCTTTGCCATGAGGTGCCATGTTGAAATTCCAGTGACCAGTATCAGAGAATGAGAGTGATAACACCAAATTTAACACACCTGCTTCCCATTCACACCTGAGACCTTGTAACACTAATGAGTCAAATGACACCGGGGAGGGAAAATGGCTAATTGGGCCCAATTTGGACCTTTTCACTTAGGAGTGTACTCACTTTTGTTGCCAGCGGTTTAGACATTAATGGTTGTGTGTTGAGTTATTTTGAGGGGACAGCAAATTTACACTGTTATACAAGCTGTACACTCACTACTTTACATTGTAGAAAAGTGTCATTTCTTCAGTGTTGTCACATGAAAAGATATAATAAAGTATTTACAAAAATGTGAGGGGTGTACTCACTTTTGTGAGATACTGTATATATACTATATTATACATATGCATAGAGTACGTACATATGTATAGACAGACTGCAGATGGCAAAGAAGAAATGCTATAATTCTATACACTCAAAGACTTTATAATGAGAACATATGAAGCATGCACATTTCAAATTATCAGAAGCTCTAATGAGAGCTGTCCCTAAGATCATTATTTTTCAGCACAAAAAATCATTATGTAAAAAGAGTATTAAATCTGTAAAAAGGTCACCTTGATTGTCCAGTAAGAGCAGAAATGGATGAAAATAGAAGTGAATTAAGTGTGACAGGTGGAAGTTGGCAGCTGACAACATCAGATAGAGAGCAGTGACTGAACAGGAAAGATAACACAACCACGATGTGCATTACAGAACAATGGCGCAGCATGGGGAAGATGTTTTTTTTTTTTTTTTTCTCCAAGTACATTTCAAAAGAAAAGTCTTATTTTTGTAAAAAAATAATTTTTTAAACCAGTATGATATCCTGCCTGAGATGAAGCGATATCATGGAAGTCAAAACGAGCTGTGTAAGGCTAAGTGATAATGAAAAGTGAATTATGGCCTAACATGGGCCTACAGCCAAAAAAAGACTCCCCACGCTGCCCAAATTTTACTCATTCATTGTCACATACATTTCAAAGGCGTTTTGATTTTTAAAAACTTAAAATTACTGTGATCAGATGCCGAGGCATGGGTCATGCCATCTCTTCTGAAGCCAAGGATCAGAGCTCCTGCACAGCCATTGACTGCCTGATCGTTTCTTATGGAAGTAGGTGGAACCTGCAGTCATTAAAAAGCAAGCTCATGTTTATTGGTAGACAAATGTACACAGTAAAGTCAATGCATTTTGGGGGGTTAAAATACACCATCTTTTTAAGGGCTTTTGTGTGTAAAATCTATATAGGGTATGTGTATGTATGTAATATGGGGGTATCAGGGAATTGGGAACAGTTTAATATTGATCATACAAATCTTGGGTAACGCAGCCAACATGTTTTGGTGCTTTGTAATGTACAATACTCCTGTTTGTATGCAATTAAAATGTTATTTAACCACTTAAGCCCGGAAGATTTTACCCCCTTCCTGACCAGGGGGTGTTTTGCGATTCGGCACTGCGTGACTTTAACGGACAATTGCGGCGCGGTCGTGCGACGCTGTACCTAAACGAATTTGACGTCCTTTTTTCCCCACAAACAGAGCTTTATTTTGGTGGTATTTGATCACCTGTGCGATTTTTTGATCATGCACTATAAACAAAAAAAGAGCGACAATTTTGCAAAAATAACAATATTTTTCACATTTTTTTATATGAAATTCCCCAAAAAAATGTAAAAATCTAAATTTTTTAACATTTTCGGCCAATTTGTTTTATGCTACATATGTTTGGTAAAAAAAAAAAAATCGCAAAAAGCGTATTTTGATTGGTTTGCGCAAAAGTTATCGACATGACAAGACATGGTCAGCAACAATACTCAGGTAGGCTGTGGCATTTAAACGATGCTTAGTTGGTACTAAAGGGCCCAAAGTGTGCCAAGAAAATATCCCCCGCACCATTATACAACCATCACCAGCCTTAACCGTTGATACAAGGCAGGATGGATCCATGCTTTCATGCTGTTTATGTTGAATTCTGACCCTACCATCTGAATGTCGCAGCTGAAATTGAGACTCATCAGACCTGGAAACGTTTTTCCAATCTTCTATTGGCCAGAGATGGTATTCTGCATACCTTTGTTGTAACGAGTGGTTATTTGAGTTACTGTTGCCTTTCTATTATCTCAAAACAGTCTGAACATTCTCCTCTGACATCAACAAGGCATTTTCCTCCACACAACTGCCCCTCACTGGATATTTTCTCTTTTTCAGACCATTCTCTGTAAACCCAAGAGATGTTTCTACATGAAAGTCCCAGTGGATCAGCAGTTTTTGAAATATTCAGAGCAGCCCATCTGACACCAACAACCATGCCACGTTCAAAGTCACTTAATACTGTATCCCTTTCTTCCCCATTCTGATGCTCGGTTTGAACTTCTATAAGTCGTCTTTGTCATGTCTAGATGCCTAAATGCAGTGAGTTTCTGCCATGTGATTGGCTGATTAGCAATTTGTGTTACCAAGCAATTGAACAGGTGTACCTAATAAAGTGGCCTATGAGTGTATATCTGCAAGGCATGCAGGAGCCTTAGCCACTGCACCATATTTTGCACACAGATATTTGGATCCAAGAATTCCAGGCATGGATATTTTTACATAGCTGCATTGGTCCTGCTTGGACCAATGTAACTATGTACTGTATATACCACACCTGTGGGATCCCTTTAGAAACTGGAAACCATTGAAGTAGACACCATTATTAGAGTGACCTCCACTAGCTTCCAAGTCTCATGCAAAGCAGCTGCCCTGCTGCTTACTGAACACAAGAGGTCAGCTGCTCAGTACAGGTGCCATTCAGAAATCGCTTTGCTTTTTCTCGATGAATGCAAAGCATCCTCTGATTGGACAAGGTGGAGAGGCAGGGCAGGGATGTCACACCATCCACCTCGTCCAATCAAAGAATGCTTGAGAAAATACAAAGCATTCTCTGAATGGTGCCCTGCTCGGTGGGCAGCCTCCTGGGTTCACAATGTAGCAGGAAAGGCACTTTGCATGGGACCCAGAAGCTAGTAAAGACCACTGTAGTAGCTGTGCAGTACTGGTGCCCACTGCAGTGATTTCCAGCTTCCAGGGGGATCCCAAAGATATGCTACATTGATCCAAGTGGAACCATGCTGGCAGGATGTTAAAGTGGAACTAAAAGGTGAAAACTTACCTGTCCAATAGTCCCAGCCAGTACCAACATCTTTTTCTGAGTGCCAGTCTTCAGGCCTCCTCATTGGCCAGCAGGGGATGACATCACTCCTGCACATGCACAGGAGTTAGTCATCACAGCACTCACTCAGAGACCGGCCAAACACTGTAACCAGAGCTGTGCATACGCAGCTAAGTTTACAGCATCGGAGAAGACAGCGATCAACCAGGTAAGGGCATTTTATTGTAGAAGATACATTGCATATCTATTCTGCAATAAATGCCTGCCTGCTTGCTGTTTCTTACAACAGAACTTCAATTTTGCTTTAAAATTGGGTATCACTCTATAAAGGGACATTTGGATATGTGAAATTGGATATTATTGTAAAACTGAATAAACCGCGGCACATAGGACATTTACTGTATATGGGGATGCATGGGTGGTATCTAAATATGTCTATATATGCTGCCATCAAAGTTTTAAAGTGATTTATATTAAGTTTTGACATTGTATTACTAAAAGATTATGTTAGGGATCTTATATACTAGTTTGTGCAATCTTTTGGCACCTTAAAAGCCCCAAAAAATTATTTGTTTGGATTGAGTACTTTAATTAGGGATTGTGGTTCTCAGACCTCTCTCAGCCCTGCATACTTATTCATTTCTTATTTGATTAGCAAAGAAAAGTGCTTAACAAAGTTTTCCTGGTCTTTGGTTCCCAGGGTTCAATCAGCTGTCCAATCTGATGTGTTATGGTAATTGACACTTATGCAATCTGGCAAGTTTCAATGAAAAATTGAGAGCCTTCAAGCTGAATACTGTATGCAGCCATCTCTTCTGGTCCCTGAGGAGGGCATTTACAGAAGGTATATAACCCATCATAGGGTCTGAGGAGTGTGCTGAGGGTTATTGAAGTGTTTTATCACTGTGTCAATATTTCCAGATGCCCATGTTTTACAGCCTTACAACCAACATAATATTGCACAGAGTGAGATCACAATTTGATAGAGACCAAACATTATATAACCCAGAATAACAAATTGCCTAAGAGGTGTAAAATGGCCAATCTGTCTTCTGTACATTATAGCATAGTCATATTTGGTCTTTAACTGATGGGCATTCTTTTATGCATTGGTATAAGCACTTGTCTCAAGCAAACCGTTTCTCAATTATGGAAATGGTATTAAACGTAAAGTGATTGTAAACAATCACCTTGTAAAACAACCCGTTCAGTTTTAAATATAAATGAAAGGCAAAACATTTGTGTATAGATATAAAAAAAACATTATAAATTCCTTTATTCCCTCTTTTATAAGTGATCATATCCCCTCTGTTCTCAGTTGCGTAAGAGCTGGGGGAGAAGAAGCAGCAGCACACTGAGCTTCCCAGTGAAAGGCTGTGCAGGGGGGTTGTGTCAGAACATGTCTAATCATTGGAGGAGAGCAGGCTGAGTTTCCAGCATAGCTAGAGAACTGACCGTGGTGTGTTCTCCTGCTTGGTGTGGTCAGTTTTTAATATGAAAATAAGGGGACTAGCAGGATTACCAGGGATTTCATATAAAGGAAGCAATACAAAGAGAACAAGTTCTCATACAAGTACTGTACATGTTACAGCAGCCACATATCAGGAATGTGAAGTCTAACAAATGTGTATAGTAGAATTACATACCAAATGGCATTTTGCGACTGATATTAGCAGGTCTGAATTGGCAGACATCCTGTAAAGCATTTTACGGCATCCAATTAGCCATTTACGACTGGGTTCATTAACAGGTTGTGTAGAATCTGGCTAAAAAGGGATTTATGATATTGCTAGAATTTTTTATGATCTTCTGCAAATGAAGTTCAATGAGATTTATTATAGCCTGCTTGTCTCAAGCTGTGCTATGTTCTAATATGGGGGTTATAATATATGAATTATAATATATGAAATGTATTAACTCCCTGCCTCGCCTTACAGATAAAAGATTAGAATCTAATGTTGATGCATATTTTGGAGAAAGAAGGGTGGCAACGGGTTAAGTGTGACTGCCCATTCTGAGATTCATAGGCGGCACTACACAAATCATAAAGCACCTTGGAAGGGTTTCATATGGAGTTTATGTAATGAAAGAAACAGTTCTGGATTCTAAGACCTTTGGTGTGGTGTTATTATAAACTACTGAATACTGCTCAGGTACTTTCTGTGGTCCTTTCATATTGAAGAGACTCCCAACCAGAGATATTGTACCCACAGAATAGACCCCACTCTGTGGTTTGCTATTATACTGATATATCCAGCGCCTCCCATTCAAATCTGCTGGATGGTTTAGCAAACAAACCTTTGGAGCGTAAATTACCTTGAAAGACAACCATCAACTGAACTGAATATTGGTATGCTACTATGACTATAGCACCTGCATGTTTGAATAAAAATAACAGAAAGTGGGAAACTAAGCATATTGTTATATAGTGGCTTCATTCACAAATCTCCCTACATTTGTAAATCTGCTGTCTTCAGCTTTCTACACTGTTTAGAAAGTGAACAATCTGTTTGAATTTTTTCTCCATGTTCCAGAACTGGGTGTGGAGTCTTGGCATACACTGTGTGACAGCTGAAATGGAGGAAAAGCACCCCCCACATAGGCAGAGGAAGGAAAAAACAGGGTTGTTGCTAAGTAAGAAAAAGACCAGGGGCTTCAGCCCAAAGGTAAATTTGATCCCACGTACAGAGCGCAAGGTTCTGGAGTGTGTTGTGCAGAGTTCAAGGTTCAGGAGTGCGTTGTACGGAGTGCAAGGTTCAGGAGTGCGTTGTATGGAGTGCAAGGTTCAGGAGTGCGTTGTACATAGTGCAAGGTTCAGGAGTGCGTTGTACAGAGTGCAAGGTTCAGGAGTGCGTTGTACAGATTGCAAGGTTCAAGAGTGCGTTACGTACAGAGTGCAAGGTTCAGGAGTGCTTTACGTACAGAGTACAAGTTTCAGTGGTGCATTACGTACAGAGTGCTAGGTTTAGGAGTGCGTTGTACAGAGTGCAAAGTTCAGGAATTAAATTGCAAAGACACCAATCAATTAAATGTAGCACTTTCCCCATAGGGCTTGCAGTTTGTTGACTTCTCAGGCCTCCCTCTGGTTACCTGGAGTCAGTTGCTGGAGTTTCCTTCACATATCCCTCCTTACTTCCGGTTGCTCGTTACTCAATAAACAGTCCAGGGTATTTGGGTTTTTGTATTTATTGTGGCACTTGGATGGGAGAAGGGAATAGTGGGATACTCCAACTGAACTATTCACAGTAGATAAGGACAACTCTCACTTGGCCTCAGCAGGTTACTTGTGGAAGCAGATACACTGCTTTTACCATACTGCCACTTGTATGGAAGAATTAAGTCTTCTTACTCTCTCTAGCAGCAGACTTGATGCAACTATTTTATCTTCAGGACACTCTCTAGCATCTCCTTGACTGACACCTGTCCACTGCTCTTCTATTTCAAAGGGATGGCCCTCACATGACAGGCCCCATTACACAGATCTGTACTCAATGTAGGCAGATTTATATCCTCCCTGGTGTCTCCCTTGCAGTTAGCTCTGCAGGACTTCTGGGTTCAGATTTTCACTGACTTTCTGGCCCTTAGGTTGACTAACCAAGGCCACATGGCAGCTTCTACAGAGGATGGGCAACTGCCCCGTCCCTCCGGGAACCTGTTTTCCAACCGAAGACCCCGAGCACATGTGGCCTTGGCATTTATACAGTCACCCAGCATGCACTGATGCACTTACCTCTGCCAATCACTAGGGCTTTACCAATGCCTGTGCCCTCACTTTTCAGGTTTCCTCCCACTGTCCAACATGCTTCCTTATTGGACCAGTGTGAAAGATTCAGACAAGCTGAGTTGCACCTGAACATCATGAGCAGACCCTATCAGTAGATCGTGTTCCCTGGTAGGCAGAGAGCACCATACATTTACCTGGCAATCTTCCTGGTAAGCAGAAAGACCCAAAAACTATACTGTCTCCTAGCACCTACCTAGGAGGGTGCTAAATAAACATAGCGCACTTATCTTAAAACCTTGATTAGCAGCATACAACACTGAAGAATTTACACTTTGCTACAATGTAAAGTGTGAGTGTACAGCTTGTATAACAGTGTAAATTTACTGTCCCCTAAAAATAACTCAACACACAGCCATTCATGTCTAAACCACTGGCAACAAAAGTGAGTACACCCCTAAGTGGAAATGTCCAAATTGGGCCCAAAGTGTCAATATTTTGTGTGGCCACCATTATTTTCCAGCAGTGCCCTAACCCTCTTAGGCATGGAGTTCACCAGAGCTTCACAGGTTGCCACTGGAGTCCTCTTCCACTCCTCCATGATGACATCACGGAGCTGGTGGATGTTAGAGACCTTGCGCTCCTCCACCTTCTATTTGAGAATGCCCCACAGATGCTCAATAAGGTTTAGGTCTGGAGACCTGCTTGGCCAGTCCATCACCTTTACCCTCAGATTAATTAGCAAGGCAGTGGTCGTCTTGGAGGTGTGTTTGGGGTCGTTATGTTGGAATACTGCCCTGCAGCCCAGTCTCCAAAGGGAGGGGATAATGCTCTGCTTCAGTATGTCCCAGTACATGTTGGCATTCATGGTTCCCTCAATGAACTGTAGCCCCCCAGTGCTGACAGCACTCATGCAGCCCCAGACCATGACACTCCCACCACTATGTAGAACCAAAAGTGTGTCTGGACAGCGGGAATTCCAATGCAAATATTTTCTGAAAAGAGGATAAAATACCACAACATACAAAGGTACGGATTAAATACAGCTGACACGTTTTCACACTACTAACAGTGCTTAATCATAGCTATATGGTCATATAGCTATGATTAAGCACTCTTAGTAGTTTGAAACGTGTCAGCTGTCTTTGATCCGTACCTTTGTATGCTGTGGTATTTTATCCTCTTTTCAATAAATATTTGCAATGGAGTGCGGCTGTCCAGACACACTTTTTTTTCTTTATGACTTGCGCATTGAGCCTGCACCCTGCACCTGTGCTGTTACTGTGAGGATTTGGGAAGGCATTTTCACCTGGAGAGGTGTGTGGTTTCTATCGAGTGGTTCTGGACTACTCCCACCACCATGCTTGACTGTAGGCAAAACACACTTGTCTTTGTACTCCTCACCTGGTTGCCGCCACACATCTTGACACCATCTGAACCAAATACGTTTATCTTGGTCTCATCAGACCACAGGACATGGTTCCAGTAATTCATGTCCTTAGTCTGCTTGTCTTCAGCAAACTGTTTGCGGGCTTTCTTGCGCATCATCTTTAGAAGAGGCTTCCTTCTGGGACGACAGCCATGCAGACCAATTTGATGCAGTGTGCGGCGTATGGTCTGAGCACTGACAGGCTGACCCCCCACCCCTTCAACCTCTGCAGCAATCCTGGCAGCACTCATACATCTATTTCCCAAAGACAACATCTGGATATGACAGTGAGCACGTGCACTCAACTTCTTTGGTCGACCATGGCGAGGCCTGTTCTGAGTGGAACCTGTCTTGTTAAACCGCTGTATGGTCTTGGCTACCGTTCTGCAGCTCAGTATCAGGGTCTTGGCAATCTTCTTATAGCCTTGGCCATCTTTATGTAGAGGAACAGTTATTTTTTTCAGATCCTCAGAGAGTTCTTTGCCATGAGGTGCCATGTTGAACTTCCAGTGACCAGTATGAGAGAATGAAAGCAATAACACCAAATTTAACACACCTTCTCCCCATTCACACCTGACACCTTGTAACACTAATGAGTCAAATGACACCGGGGAGGGTAAATGGCTAATTGGGCCCAATTTGGACCTTTTCACTTAGGGGTGTACTCACTTTTGTTGCCAGCGGTTTAGACATTAATGGCTGTGTGTTGAGTTATTTTGAGCAAATTTACACTGTTATACAAGCTGCACACTCACTACTTTACATTGTAGCAAAGTGTCATTTCTTCAGTGTTGTCACATGAAAAGATACAATAAAATATTTACAAAAATGTGAGGGGTGTACTCACTTTTGTGAGATACTGTATGTTACTCCCACACAAACATGTAAACAGTGATTGCACCACACATGCAAGGTATTGTCGCGAATGTCAGAGCGAGAGCAATAATTCTAGCACCCGACCCCCTGGGTATCTTTAGACTGGTAACCTGTAAAGGCACTCAAAGAATTGCCTATTAAAAATTTTAAGTACAGTAGTTTGCCACCATTCCATGGGAAGATGCAGTTTTAAAGCATGGAATGTTAGGTATCTATTTACTCGGCATAACATCATATTTTATATTTTAAAAGAAAAAAAATAGGTGTTATATTGTGTTTATGTGCAATAAAATTCATTAAAGTGTATTTTTTCCCAAAACAGTGCGATTGAAAAATCTCTGCACAAGTACCATGTGACATAAAAAAGTGCAACACCCATTTTTTTATTCTATAGGGCCTCTGATAAAAAATAATATATATATTTTCTAGAAAAAAAATGTAGATTCTTTTTGCAGGGGAGAAGTGTCAGAATTGGTCCGGTTGGCAAGTGGTACATAGGGAAGCTGGAATTTGTAAATAAAAAGGTAAACTTGTCGAGTGGAAATAAACTGCACTTGAGCACCACAAACTGAGAACACTATTTATTTCATTTTTAATATTCAGAGCAAACTCACCCATCCATCCATGTCTGCATGCTATATGTGGTTGAGAAAACACTTTGAAAAATATTTCTGGCCGTGGCCATCTTGAGTAAGGGCAGATGATTCATGTAGCATTTACTTCCTAGATTCTATCTACCCTTAGTACCCCCTAGTTCATGTTGATTAAGAGAGTTTAGTTCTTCTTTAACAAAAATAAGTTTTAAAGCTTAACTCTGGGCACGATAGGTATCATGAAAATATATTCCTTAACCACTTTAGCCCGGAAGATTTTACCCCCTTCCTGACCAGGGCCTATTTTGCGATTCGGCACTGTGTGAATTTAACGGACAATTGCGCGGTCGTGCGACGCTGTACCTAAACAAATTTGGCGTCCTTTTTTTTCCACAAACAGAGCTTTCTTTTAGTATTTAGTATGGTATTTGATCACCTGTGCGATTTTTTGATCATGCGCTATAAACAAAAAAAGAGAGTCAATTTTGCAAAAATAACAATATTTATCACATTTTTTTATATGAAATTGCCAAAAAAAAAATGTAAAAATTAAAATTTTTTTAACATTTTAGGCCAATTTTTTTTTTTTACCATATGTTTGGTAAAAAAAAAAATCACAAAAAGCGTATTTTGATTGGTTTGCGCAAAAGATATTGCGTTTACTAACAAAGGGAAAGATTTTTGTCATTTTTGTTGTTTTTTTTTTTAACACTTAATGGCGGCGATCTGAAATATTTTTTGCGGTACTGCGACATTGGGGCGGACAGATCGGACCCTTGACTGACATTTTTGACACTTTTGGGGTTACCAGTGACATTACTGCAGTAATCAGTGCTATACATATGCACTGTTACTGTAAAAATGACACTGGCAGGGAAGGAGTTAACTGTATTGGAGAGGGAGGGGTTAAGTGTGTCCTAGGGGCGTGTTTCTAACTGTGATTGGCTGTGGCTTGCTGTGTAAGAACAGTGATCAACGGTCCTACATAGTAGAACCATTTGATCACCATTCATACACAGGGAGAACTGACAGGCGGCTTTGTTTACATTAGCCACCTGCCTTTCTCCCGCTGTCACGGGCGATTGTGAGTGCCCGGCGGACATCGGGTCCACCGGGCACACACGCGGGGGGGTCCGTGACCGAGCGGGAGTGGGAGCGTGCATCCGGCGGCGTGCGCTCGCTCCCAAAACCCTTACAGGCTAGCGACGTAAGCCTACGTCGCTCTGCCTGTGAGGGGCTGACTGCCGACGTAAATAGTCGTGCGGCAGTCGGTAAGTGGTTAATAGCCACAATAGATATAAAACCACTTTTTATGCACCAAATGCCTTTGTAAACCCAAATATTATCTTGTGAAGGTAGCCGTGACATCATCAAGGTGCTACACATAGCCTACTACAGCCTGTCTGCAGAAAATTACTGGGGGTAAATGCAAGATCAGTCATCCCACCATATGTGTGCGCAGCCTATAGCATTAGGGTGTGCACCCCAAAGTTCACACCCTCTCACTTTTGAGACAAAGAAAGGGACTGGAGACAGAGATCCCCCAGTCCCTTTCTCTGCAGCCTCAGCTGCACTGGAGAGTGAATGCATGGGAAGTGCTCTGTGCTGAGTGGCGTCCTGTTCATTCACAAATTGAAGCATAGTAAACACAGACTGCAATGCTTTAGTTATGTACCAATCACTCATTGTGCTTTTTTAGAAAAGGAAGGGGCTGGTAAATTATATATTTACTGGCCACCTCCCTGCCCTACATCCTGAAATGATCCATCGTAGCATCCTTTGGTAGAGGAGGGAAGACAGCAGCATTGCAGGTGGGACATGGGGGGGAGGGGGGTCGGCCAGCAAGGACAATCTGCGCCCTACACTATGTGCCCAGGCACACCCTGCACACCCTGTGCACATGCCTATGCAACCTACCTCTCCTCTATGGGGCCAAGAAAATATGTAAAACATGTCAAAGCTGCTAACCCTTTCTTGTTGATTGGAGTTGGGCTTTAATAATACATCAAATGCAAAGAAAACATATGTGCATATGTTATTCATAAAGCATGTGCACCTCTATGTACCCTTTTTTTGAAGAGTCCTCTTCACTTATATGCCACCTTGATGCTGGCACAACTCATCATATTCTACAATACCATCCAGATATGCGGGGGAGGGGGGTTGGTGGTTGAAGGCTACATCATTAAATGTCGAAAATGGATTTTGATGATGTGCGTCTAAAGAAAGAGACAGCTTAGTATATGTTACCTTGTGACAGCAAATGAAATTGGAATTTATTGCCGGGGCCTTAATATTAAAATTCCTAATGTGACAGCAATTGAATTACTAGATCATTTTGCAGCGTTTATGTCATCTGCCTCTTTACCAGTAAGAAGTATAAATGTTAATGATTGCTAGTCTCCCATCCGGATGGAAGTAGACCATTACGGGGCCATTTAGACAGAGGCGGGCTAGATTTATGCCTGACTTGTTAGCAAAGGAAATTGAACCGTTTAAAGATTTAAAAAAAAAAAAAATTCTGAAGTGTTTTCGCTTAAGTGCTTTTTGTCTTTTTATGTTCGAGGTGGACAATAAAATGCATTACAAAATAGCTTACAAGTATTATTGTGATTCCATATACACAGAGAACAATAAATTAGCAGTGCATACTGGATTGTACAGTATCACTGTGACATGGAATGCTGAGCGTATTGTAAGTGTCGGTATAAAAGTGCGAGTACAACACTGGGTTCAGAAAGATGTTTTTTTAAGGACGTGATAGAAAGAAGTTAAAGCCCAACTCAAGACTAATATTTTTTTTATTTGGGCCCTGAGCCTGGAGAAAAAAAACAGCAATGGCTGTAATACTTACCTTCAATCAGGAGCCATCCATGCAGTACCTTTACTCGACCACAAGATGTCCTCAGCGTCACTTACTGTAGCTCAGAAAACTTTGAACTCTATTGTAAGTGCAGGGTGTCATGTTGCATGATGCTGTCTGCATCACTGAGGACCACCCAGGCTAGAGATGAGGTTAAAGAGGAAGTAAACTCAGATATAAAAATCAATCTTTTAGAATGTATTAAAAGGACTTACAATATTAATACATTACACATAAAATATTTAAATCAGAACCTTCTTAAAATACCTTTTTTTAAGTAATATTTTTTCCTTCTTCCTGCTCTCGACTGCTCCATGTTATCCTCTACTTTCTGCTCCCCCTGCAGATGTCATTTCCGCCCTTACTGCATTCTTTGGCTAAAATCTTTCAGTGTAATGCAGACTCTCTGTGTAATGCTGCCGTTTTTCACTCCCCCTCCCCTTCCCCTTGTGCGACCTCTCTTGTTCACTCCCCCTGTGAGATAAGGAAGCAGGAGGCTTCATAGCCGTGCCATTTTTTCACACATACAAGGAGAGCAGGAGGCATTGTTATGTTAATGAAACAGCACACATATCGTGCCGTGAATTGAATGACAAACTGGGCATGCGTCGATGACGTCATCAACTTTTACAGGAAGAATTACAGGAAGATTATACAAGTAAGTAATCTTTTACAGCACGGGTGGCAAACACAAGGCCCCCGGGCCAAATCCGGCCCGCCGGACCTTTTCATGCGGCCTGCGTAGCTGCCGCTGCCTGCCACCTCTTTGTCTACTCACTGTCTCCCAGGCAACAAGCGAAAACATCCTCCGGCTTTGTGTGAGCGCATGCGCGGCCGGCCAGTCTCCAAGGAACCATCTCCCGCTCTCTCTGTTCTTCTAGCGGCGCCGGCCGGCCAGTCTCCAACGAGACACCTGCTCTCTCTCCTCAGTCCTTCTAGCGGCGCCAGCCATTAGTGTCAGTGCTTCTTTTTTTTTTTCATCAGTGGGCTGTTTTACCAATACACAGGCAGGGAGCCACCTATATGAGGTTGTACCAGAGCTGGGCCAGATAGGAAGGTAGGAGAAATTACAGATGTGTGAGAGTTTTTTGGGGGGCTGGGGTGGGGTGGTGAGGGCTGTGGAGGCAGGTGGGAGGATGGGAGCAGAGCGCACTCCTGACCCCCGCACTCCGTACCCAGCGCAAGCCAAAATTCCGTACCCAGCGCACTCCTAAACTCCGCACTCCGTACCCATCTCACTCCAGAACCCCGTACTCCGTACGCAGCGCACTCCTGAACTCTGCACGCCGTACCCATCTCACTCATAAACCCTGCACTCCGTATGCAGCGCACTCCTGAACTCTGCACTCCGTACCCATCTCACTCCTGAACCCCGCACTATGCAAGGATGCCAAACTGCGCCCCCCCCCTCCATTAGGGTTAGGGTCAAGGCGTCCCCTATCCCTGCAATAAACCATCCCTGAACCCAGCACTACGTACGCAGCGCATTCCTGAACCCCACAATCCGTACGTAGCGCACTCCTGAACTCTGCACTCCGTACCCATCTCACTCTTAAACCCCGCACTCTGTACGCAGCACACTCATGAACCCCGCACTCCGTACAACCGGCCCTTTGAGGGCAACTATACTGCTGATGCGGCCCCCAATGAATTTGAGTTTGACACCCCTGTTTTACAGGCACCAATCTATTGCTTTCTTTAGGCAGATTAGAATTAGAATGAGCTTAAGTGTAAATGAGTTTACAACCTCTTTAAATCTTAAAGGATCCTTCAGCATCACATGAATGGCCTGAAGACTTTGGAAAAGTTTTTTATATAAAACAATACCATAAAATATACACTAGGGGGCCTTTGTGGGGGGAGGGGGGGGGGGTGCAGAGCCCAAAATTAGGGATTAGGATTAATCTCTTTAACACTGCTGTTGCCCACCCCAGGTGTATACTTACTTTAAATCTCGCCGCTATGGCTGCGAGTAGGAGTAGGAGGTAGAAGGTCTATGGGGATTGATTATGGTAACTAGTGGAAAAAGATTTTGGCCATGGGTTATGAGTGTAAATAAAAAATGGCCCCTACCCCTCTCCTCCTAACTGTGCGTTTTTGCCTGCATGCATTTGAAGCGTGCTTGAATGCATTTTGAATACGTTTGCAGTGCATTTTTTTATACATTTTTGGGCTTAGCTTTTTTAGCTTAAAGGGGTGCGATGCAGTGCATTTGAAGCATGTTTGTAGTGTGTTCCCTGCATTTGAAGTTCAGAAAAATGCAACATGCTCTACTTTTTTTTTTTAACTACGTTGAACTGCACTGCAATGATGTGAACTATGCCCATAGGATTACCTTGATTTTGGGCTGTCTATGCAGTTGGAGTGCAGTTCAGAATAAATCCAACTGCAGCCAACTGCATTTGATACAAGTTTATTATAAGGTGCAGAATGCTAGTGAGACACAGTGCCGGAACTAGGTCATCCAGTGCCCAGGGCTAGGATGCCAAACTGCGCCCCCCCCTCCCTTAGGGTTAGGGTCAAGGCGTCCCATATCCCTGCAATAAACCATTGCACCCAGGGCAACCCTGGCGATACACAGTAGACCATATAGGAGAAATATACATCATGAAAGGGGGGTAAACCTTCCGGAGCTGAAGTTGGTAATCTCCTGGTGCCTACATTGTTGGCCAGCATGGTAAAAAATGTCTGTGGGGGTGAGGCTGAGAATCTGCATTTCACATTGGAAATCGAGGTGTCTGTATAGATATAGAGGTAGATGAGCTTTAGAGTGTATCTTAGTGTAATGTTACCCCCGCTTGAGTAAAACGGGTCCTGCACTGTGCCTCTCAACCCCAAGAACAAGCTCCGCCCCACTGGCATACCTGGTAATTTGCGAGTGTATACCTTTAAATGACACACTGACACAATATGAATGAGTTTTACCTTTTACTCAGAAGAAGAACTTGCAAATATACATTAGTCAACTGGACCCGAGATAAACCGCCAGGGTTCAGTTGAGCCAACACCAAAAAGACAGTGAGAAACAGGTTTTAATAACACCAAATGATACTAATAAACTTAGTCTCAGGGAATTTGCATGTGAATCGCTCACCAAAACTATATATTATTACTGTGAAGCACTCCGGAACCCCCGGGCCAGCCTATAATTACTGTATCCTACTGAGAGATGAGATAATTTAGATACCAGGAATTTGTCCCCTTTAAGAACAACAATATAGCAATGTTCTACTTGCAAGGCCTTGCTAAGATCTTCACTGGCAGTTAGAGCTCATTACATGAACAGTTCCCAATATGACTCTGTGTATAGTAAGCAATGCAGAATAGTTGATTATAATCTTGAAAGATCTAGTGGCTGATTCAATTGCAAAGTGTCTGTGTTCAGTGTAACAACTACTGTAATAAATGCGGTCTGAACTCTGAGCAGGTGCCCTCTCACCGAATTCTGATGCCCGTCAATGAGGGTCCTGGAAAGACAGGCGATGGCAATCCTCTATGCTCTGTGGCCTCAGGATGGCTGCGCTCTGCTGTCTCAGTGTGTCTCGCAGTCTCCACCCGATCTGCGATGCTGCAAGGATGTCTGCGATGAAAATCCGTCCCGCCAGGGCTGAGTCTACAGGCAGATGGGCGGTGTGCAGTAGGCCGCAGCCTGCTATCTCTCTCTCTCTCTGTATAGCAGACCCATGTGCACACGATGGGTCCCGGGAAGCAAGAGAACGTGGCCTGTTCAGCAGATCTCTTTATAGTCTCTCCCACAATCCTCCTCAGGAGCCTGAGGTTTGCTGTAACAGACTACAGTTCCCACAATGCATTTCTTCCAATCTCAGGAGTATGATGCATGAAACCTGAGACCAACACTAGAAGTATACAGAGACAGTCTGAAGGAGCAGAAAGTAAGTCTGCATTATCAAAGAATGGCAGTCCGCTACATTAGCAAAAACTGAAACCTATTTGAAGGGATGCTTTGAAACACGACTTATACCTCAATGCAGACTTCTGAAGAAAAGTAAATAAATAAACAAATAGAAACAGTAAACCAATTACACAATCAGGAAATTGGTTATATAGGAGTTTTCTGTATACTAGTGATGAAGTTTTTTTACCTTCATACATTTTATGCATGAAAGTAAAAACAGCCCCTGCCCAGCCCCCCAATCCCTCCCATCTGAACCAGCGATGTTCACGATAGCCTCAGCTGTCCCAGAACTCTCCCTGCTCATTGGCTAAGACAGCAGTGGGAGCCCATTGGCTTCCACTGCTGTCAATCACAGCCATGGAGCCAATGAGGAGGGAGCGGGGCAGGGCCGAGCTGCGGTTCTACAGGCTCTACAGTATTTTGCAAAAGTGAGTACACCCCTCACATTTTTGTAAATATTTTATTCTATCTTTTCATGTGACAACACTGAAGAAATGACACTTTGCTACAATGTAAAGTAGTGAGTGTACAGCTTGTATAACAGTGTAAATTTGCTGTTCCCTCAAAATAACTCAACACACAACCATTATTATCGAAACTGCTGGCAACAAAAGCGAGTACACCCCTAAGTGATATGCTAGGTGAACTAGGTGACTGCCTAGGGCGCTCTGCTGCCTAGGGGGGCGCAGCCTGGCTGGGGAACACGAGGGGCATAGGAGGTCAGCAGCAGCTCAGCCTGTGAGGAGGGCACAGCGGAGGAGGCGGAGTAGGCGGGCACAATTAGGGAGGCGGAGGAGGTGGGAATGAGATCAACAGAGGAGGCGGGCACAGCAGGGAAGGCGGAGGAGGCCGGACTCTGAACGTAGCTGCTGGGTCCGGTGAGTCCGCTCTATGATCCTGTCATCTGCGCAGCCACAGGCAAGACCAGGGCCGGCCCTACCATGGGTCCCGCTGGGTCCATTGGGTCCAGGCAGCACTCGGAGAGGGGCAGCAAATTGACTCCCAAGAGTTTTTTTCAGCAGTTTTGTATGTCAGTTTGCAGCGCGTTAGGGGCAACATTTCCCCATCTCATACTGCAGCCCGTAGTGCAAACTGATGAGTGTGAGTGTCTCCTCCGGGGAACGTCCCTCACGTGATTGTGATGTGTGCAATGACGTCAGACATCAGCGCACTCCATCTCACACAGAGCAGGCTGGGTAGTCTAGGGCGGTGTCCTCAGCAGACACAGGAGTGAGGAGGACTGAGTCCAGACACTGGGTGTTTGGTGGACCGGTCTGGTGAGTTATGGAAGAAGATAACAGTATATATAATATTTTCTACATTTTATATTTATATAACATAATGTATGGGGGGGATCCTTTTGGTGGGCGAGATTTTTTTTATTTTTTTTTGGGGGGGGTAGCATTTTGTTCTTGGACCCAGGCAGCACAATGTCTTTGGCCAGCCCCGGGCAAGACTAATGACACCCCAGCCCCACATGTGCGGGCGAGGGGGGGGGGGGGGTTTGCGGGGAGTGTTAGTCTTGCCTAGGGCATTAAATAGTTAAGCACGGGCCCTGATTATAGAATGGCTTGTGTTGGAACTTTCCATGTTTTTTTTTTTTTTTCAAAAGCACAGTTGTCCTTTAACCACTTAAGCCCCGGAAGATTTTACCCCCATTCCGACCAGGGGGTATTTTACGACTCGGCACTGCGTGACTTTAACTGACAATTGTGCGGTCATGCAATGTGGTACCCAAACGAAATTTACGTCCTTTTTTTCCCACAAACAGAGCTTTCTTTTGGTGGTATTTGATCACCTCTGCGCTTTTTATTTTTTGCGATATTAATAAAAAAAGAGCGAAAATTTTGCAAAAAAATGACATTTTCAACTTTGTCTTTTAAAAAATATCCAATATACTCAATTTATGTATTTTTTTTTGGCCAAAATATATTTAGCTACATGTCTTTGACAAAAAAAAATTCAATGAGCGTATTTTTATTGGTTTGCGCAAAAGTTATAGCGTCTACAAACTATGGTGTAAATACAGAAATTTACGCAGCTTTAATTTTTGACTGCCTATCTCATTTCATGAAGTGCTAAAATGGCAGGGCAGTACAAAACCCCCCCAAACTACCACTTTTTGGAAAGTAGACATCCTAAGGAATGTTCTGAGAGGCATGTTGAGCTCATTGAATATTTCATTTTTTTGTCACAGGTGTTTGAAAAATGACTAAAAATTTTTTTTTTTTTTTTTTTACACAAAGTTGTCATTGAAATGATATATTGCTCACACATGCCATGGGTATATGTGTAATTACACCCCAAAATATATTCTGCTGCTTCTCCTGAGTACAGGGATACCACATATGTGGGACTTTTTGGGAGCCTAGCTGTGTACGGGACCACAAAAACAAATCCCCACCATCAGAATTTCAAAGGGCGTACATTTTTCATTGCATTTTCTCACTACCTCTAACGGTTTAGGAGGCCCTGAAATGTCAAGATACCACAAAACCCCCCCAAATGACCCCATTTTGGAAAGTAGACACCCCAAGCTGTTTGCTAAGAGGCATGGTGAGTCCATGGAATATTTTATATTTTACCACAAGTTTTGGGAATATTACTATTTTTTTTTTTTATTTTTTTTTTTTACACAACGTTGTCACTAAAAGATAAAATTCTCACACATGACATGGGTATATGTGGAATTACACCCCAAAATACATTCTGCCACTTCTCCTGAGTATGGGGATGCCCCATGTGTGAGACTTTTTGGGAGCCTAGCTGTGTACAGGACCGCGAAAACCAATCAACACTCCCAGGTTTTCTAATGGCGTAAATTGTGCATGTCACCTCTGCACTACCTGTCACAGTTTCGGAGGCCCTAAAATTCCAAGATAGCACAAACCCCCCCCAAATGACCCCATTTTGGAAAGTAGACACCCCAAGCTATTTGCTGAGAGGCATGGTGAGTCCATGGAATATTTTATATTCTGCCACAAGTTCCGGGAAATACATATATATATATATTTTTTTTTTTTTTTTTCACAAAGTTGTCAGTAAATGAAATATTGCTCACACATGCCATGGGTATATGTGAAATGACACCCCAAAATACATTCTGCTGCTTCTCCTGAGTACAGGGATACCCCATGTGTGAGACTTTTTTGCAGTCTAGCCGAGTACAGGTCCCCGAAAACCAGTCCCCGCTTTCAGGCTTTCCAAGGGCGTAAATTGTTGATTTCACTCCTGACTACCTATCACAGTTTCGGAGGCCCTAAAATTCCAAGATAGCACAAAACCCCCCCAAATGACCCCATTTTGGAAAGTAGACACCCCAAGCTATTTGCTGAGAGGCATGGTGAGTCCATGGAATATTTTATATTTTGCCACAAGTTCCGGGAAATATATATATATATATATTTTTTTTTTTTTTTTCACAAAGTTGTCAGTAAATGAAATATTGCTCACACATGCCATGGGTATATGTGAAATGACACCCCAAAATACATTCTGCTGCTTCTCCTGAGTACAGGGATACCCCATGTGTGAGACTTTTTTGCAGTCTAGCCGAGTACAGGTCCCCGAAAACCAGTCCCCACTTTCAGGCTTTCCAAGGGCGTAAATTGTTGATTTCACTCCTGACTACCTATCACAGTTTCGGAGGCCCTAAAATTCCAAGATAGCACAAAACCCCCCCAAATGACCCCATTTTGGAAAGTAGACACCCCAAGCTATTTGCTGAGAGGCATGGTGAGTCCATGGAATATTTTATATTTTGCCACAAGTTCCGGGAAATATATATATATATATATTTTTTTTTTTTTTTTACACAAAGTTGTCAGTAAATGATATATTGCTCACACATGCCATGGGTATATGTGAACTGACACCCCAAAATACATTCTGCTGCTTCTCCTGAGTATAGGGATACCCCATGTGTGAGACTTTTTTGCAGTCTAGCCGAGTACAGGACCCCGAAAACCAATCATCGCCTTCAGGCTTTCCAAGGGCGTAAATTGTTGATTTCACTCCTGACTACCTATCACAGTTTTGGAGGCCATGAAATGCCAAGACAGCACAACCCCCCCCCAAATGACCCCTTTTCGGAAAGTAGACACCCTGAGCTATTTGCAGAGAGGCATGTTGAGTGTTTTGCAGATCTCACTTTTTGTCACAAAGTTTTGGAAATTGAAAAAAGAGGAAAAAAAATGCATTTTCCTGTTTTTTCTTCATTTTCCAAAAAAAATTAGAGCTGCAAAATACTCACCATGCCTCTCAGCAAATAGATTGGAGTGTCTACTTTGCAAAATGGGGTCATTTGGGGGGGGTTTGTGCAATCTTGGCTTTTTATGGACTTCAAAACTGTGATAGGTAGTAAGGAGTGAGATCAACAATTTACGCCCTTAGAAAGCCTAAAGGTGCGCATTGGTTTTCCGGGTCCTGTACGCGGCTAGACTGGCAAAAAGTCTCACACATGGGGTATCATTGTACTCAGGAGAAGCAGCAGAATGTATTTTGGGGTGTCATTTCACATATACCCATGGCCTGTGTGAGCAATATATCATTTACTGACAACTTTGTGTAAAAAAATAAAAAAAAATAAAAAAAATTTTTTTCCTCGAAACTTGTGGCAAAATATAAACTATTCCATGGACTCACCATACTTCTCAGCCAGTAGCTTGGAGTGTCTACTTTGCAAAATGGGGTCATTTGGGGGGGTTTTGTGCCATCTTGAAATTTCAGGGCCTCTGAAACTGTGACAGGTAGTCAGGGGTAAAATCAGCAATTTACGCCATTAGAAAACCTGAAGATGTGGATTGGTTTTCGGGGGCGCGTACACAGCTAGGCTCCCAAAAAGTCTCACACATGTGGTATCCCTGTACTCAGGAGAAGCAAAAGAATGTATTTTGGGGTGTCATTTCACATATTCCCATGGCATGCATGAGCAATATATCATTTAGTGACA
Source organism: Pelophylax lessonae (assembly GCF_965119305.1). Taxonomy (NCBI): domain Eukaryota; kingdom Metazoa; phylum Chordata; class Amphibia; order Anura; family Ranidae; genus Pelophylax; species Pelophylax lessonae. The sequence continues at coordinate 267,304,177 of NC_138775.1, read as the reverse complement.
ACTTTCTGTAAAAAAACAACAAAAAAAAAAAAAATAATAATTTTCCCGAAACTTGTGGCAAAATATAAAATACTCCATGGACTCACCATGCCTCTCAGAAAAAAGCTTTGGGTGTCTACTTTTCAAAAAGGGGTCATTAGGGGGGTGTTTGAACAGTTCCGGCATTTTATACTCAATCTTATCCACACATCACCCACTCTTCTAACCACTTGAAAACCAAGCCTTTTCTGTGCCTTTTTGTTTACATGAAAAAATATTTTTTTTTTACTAGAAAATTACTTTGAACCCCCAAACATTATATATTTTTTTAAAGCAGAGGCCCTATAGAATAAAATGGTGGATGTTGCAAATTTTTTTGTCACACGGTATTTGCGCACAGATTTTCCAAACGCAATTTTTGCGAAAAAAATACATTTTTTTTTAATTTATTGCACAAATACACTATATAATTCCAATTTTTTTGGTAAAATTTAAAAGATGATCTTATGCCGAGTTCATAGACACCTAACATGACATGCTTTAAAAATTGCGCATGCCTGCGCAGCGACAAAAACGTATGTACATTTTTGAAAACCTTTAAAAGTCTCTACAGGTTACCACTTTAGACTTACAGAGGAGGTCTACTGCAAGAATTACTGCACTCGATCTGGCGATCGCGGCGATACCTCACATGCATGCTGCAATTGTGGTTTACATATGACACTAGACCACCGCTTGCGTGCGCCATTGCGCGCAAGCACCGGGGGTAAGGGGGGGGGCTCAATTTTTTTTTTTTTTTTTTTTTTTTTCTTTTGCTTTTTTATGTTATTTTGACACCTTTCCTTTAATTTTTTTTTTTTTTAAATCATTTTTATTGTTATCATAGTGAATTTAAATATCCCCTATGATAGCAATCTGTAGTGACAGGTACTCTTTTTAAAAAAAATTGGGGTCTTTTAGACTCTAGATCTCTCCTCTGACCTTAACGCATCTGACCACACCAAAATTGGTGTGATAAAATACTTTCCCAATTTCCCAATGGCCCTGTTTATTTCTGGCGAAACAGAAGTCATAAAATGCTCGTAGCCTCCGGCATCTTAGGCCATAGAGATGATTGGAGCCATTCTCATCTCCAATTAGCTCTATGGTTAGATAATTGAACCACCGGCTGCACTCTCGGGTTAACCGGTGGGACAGGAGAGCCAGAGAAAAACCATGGAAGGCTGCGGAAGGCGGCGGTGGGGGGGGGGGAGGCCCCTCCCACTGCATGTAAAAGCAGTCTAGCGGCCAATTACCTGCTAGAATTGCTTTTACATGTAAGCCGACCGCTGGCTGTAAAAAACGATACCAAGATGATGCCTAAATCTGCAGGCATCATCCTGGTATAACCACTCAAAGTCCAGCAACGTACCAGTACATTGCTGGTCCTTGTTTGGCATATAGGTTTTTTTTTTTTTCATGCAGCCTGTGGGCTGAACGGAAAAAAAGAGAACCTATCAGAAATCAGCACAGGAATAATGCGTAGTATTACTCATCATTAACCGCCCAAACAACCACCCACTGAATTTAATGATGGGTATACACGACACTATCCACGTATACCAAAATAGGATTTTAACTGCAGTGCTGAAATCAGAAAATCACCACAGCTGCTATCAGCAAAGGTATCCATATATGCTGAGCGCAAACGCTGTTTGTGTCAGAATATATAAAATCAATGCGTGGTAGCCGACGAGGGACCTGCAAGAGAAACAGGTCACAAAAGAATGAAAAAACAAACAAAGGACATTGAAAAAAAGTATAGTAGGAAGGAGTAGAAGGACATATAAAATGACTGACAACAACAGTTTTTGGATTTTCATCATTAACCGCCCAAACAACCACCCACTGAATTTAATGATGGGTATACACGGCGCTATCCACGTATACCAAAATAGGATTTTAACTGCAGTGCTGAAATCAGAAAATCACCACAGCTGCTATCAGCAAAGGTATCCATATATGCTGAGCGCAAACGCTGTTTGTGTCAGAATATATAAAATCAATGCGTGGTAGCTGACGAGGGACCTGCAAGAGAAACAGGTCACAAAAGAATGAAAAAACAAACAAAGGACATTGAAAAAAAGTATAGTAGGAAGGAGTAGAAGGACATATAAAATGACTGACAACAACAGTTTTTGGATTTTCATCATTAACCGCCCAAACAACCACCCACTGAATTTAATGATGGGTATACACGGCGCTATCCACGTATACCAAAATAGGATTTTAACTGCAGTGCTGAAATCAGAAAATCACCACAGCTGCTATCAGCAAAGGTATCCATATATGCTGAGCGCAAACGCTGTTTGTGTCAGAATATATAAAATCAATGCGTGGTAGCCGACAAGGGACCTGCAAGAGAAACAGGTCACAAAAGAATGAAAAAACAAACAAAGGACATTGAAAAAAAGTATAGTAGGAAGGAGTAGAAGGACATATAAAATTACTGACACCACAACAGTTTTTGGATCCTTTTATTTTTCTTTCTAACTGTTCCTTTACTTCTTGATTTGGGAGGGACTGCGATCATCTGCGATCTTCTCTTCCAGCTTGGGTCTCTCAAAATGTCGATGGACATCCAACATCCTTCGAGACCCTGTGTTTATGTGCCCTACACTGTGTCGTGCTGTACCCTACGCTAATAATCCACTAGTGTATGGTAGCGCTCGAAACATTCCCCGATGCAGAGACCAGGTTGGTCAGGACATTTGGGACAATAATAACGGGTGTCACGCCTAAATCCGCGCTTGCTACAGACACGACATCTTCTTTGGGGCCATCTTTGGGTAGGGGTACTCGGGAGGACATGTGAAAAATGCCTCTCATGCAGCCGGCTCACTGCATCTGGAAGGGGAAGTTGGGCAGGCATGCCTCCTGGGTACAGGTAGGCAAGGATGATCTCTTCCTGGAATTCCCGGAAAGATCCAGTTCGTCCTGACGCCCTGTATAGGACAAAGGCGTTCAGCATAGCCAATTGGTATAGGTAAACAGACACTTTTTTGTACCAGCGTCTGGCTTTACGGGCAACTAAATACGGCGCCAAAAGCTGGTCGTTAAGGTCCACCCCTCCCATGTTAAGGTTATATTCGTGGACACAGAGGGGTTTCTCCATAACGCCAGTTGCCGTAGGAATTTGGATCGTCGTGTCTGGGTGAAGGGAGGACAGAACATAAACATCCCGTGTATCCTTCCACTTCACCGCAAGTAATTTGTCCGTTTTCAAGCAGGCTCTCGCCCCCCGACTAAGACGGGAATCTACAAGCCGTTGGGGGAAGCCCCGGCGATTAGGTCGCACGGTGCCACATGCGCCAATTTGTAAATCAAGAAGGTGACTAAATAGTGGCACGCTTGTATAAAAGTTGTCCACGTACAAATGGTACCCCTTTCCGGATAAGGGTGACACCAAGTCCCAAACGATCTTACCGCTGCTCCCTATGTAGTCTGGGCAGTTGGGGGGCTCCACACAGCTATCTTTTCCCTCATAGACCCGGAAACTAACTGTATAGCCTGTGGCCCTGTCACACAATTTATACAGTTTGACCCCGTACTTGGCACGCTTGCTGGGGAGGTACTGTTTCATAGCAAGGCGGCCAGTAAATTTAATCAGGGACTCGTCAACGCAGACAACTTGTTCGGGGGTAAACAAGGCTGCAAACCGCTGATTGAAGTGGTCTATGAGGGGCCGAATTTTGTGGAGCCGATCGTATGCAGGGTCTCCCCGAGGACGACAGAGTTCATTGTCGCTGAAATGCATAAATCGCAGAATTTGCTCGTATCTCGTCCTGGACATAGAGGCAGAGTACATGCGCATATGGTGAATTGGGCTAGTGGACCAATATAGCCGCAATTCACTCTGTTTAGTTATGCCCATGTGGAGGGAAAGGCCCAGAAAGATCTTAAATTCGGAAACCGTTATAGGTTTCCAGCCGAATTGTCTGGCAAGGTGTGAATTTGGGTTGGCGGCGATGAACTGTTGTGCATACAAATTTGATTGATCCACAATAGATCTGTAAAGATCTTCCGTGAAGAACAGCTCAAAAAAGTTCAGGGGCGTAAAACCAGCTGTCTCCACGTGGATTCCAGGTTGGGCGGTGAATGGGGGAAGTACTGGCGCTGTAGTATCGGTGGGTTGCCAATTAGGAAATGCCAGCGCATCAGGGAGGGCACTATGGGCTCTACGGGCCTGTCTTCGAATACGCGGTGGCTGCGGGCCACTACTTGTGCTAGCCACCGCACCAGCTTCAACTGCACTTAGGGGACTCGCCACGTCACCAGGTCTTACTGCAGTGCTGGTTGTACTAGGTCCAGGTTGTACTAGGCCGCTGGCGCTTGCCAGGTCGCCAGAAGGATGAGCGGCACTAGTACCCACACTCTGCTCCATACGAGCACCCTGCGATTCCTGCATCACAACAACTTCAGAATGGGGTCGGGTACGCCTGGGTCTAACAGGGACCCATCTGTCGTCGGAGCTATCTGTCAGGGAGCCGCTGCCATCATCAGGTTCATATACTGACACTAATTCGGTCATTGTAGCTTCCCCTTCGCTATCAGATGACTCGGTCAGCATATAACTGAGAAGCTCTTCATCCCTGTACGAACGTTTGGTCATTTTGGCAACTAAATTTACTCGTACAGTGATGCGACTCACAGGTAATAAAAGCACCTGGTTGTCGAAGACTATTTCAAGCGCTACAAAAAAAACTGCTAATGCTAGCAGGGATCAGGCCTGACTCTGCTAACACAGCGGTTTTGTGTCTTGTGTTTTTTTGCAAGTGACAGTAATCTATTGATTACTACACTTGCCTGGGTGAAAGGGTTAAACGCAGGTGCTGGCCGGAATCAGTACTGATCGTGCAAACACCGCGTTTTGGGAACCCTAAACTATGGGGGCGCTAGTATAGTTCTGATCAGATCAGATATTGATCTGTTCAAACACTATACTAGAAATGGAAGTGTAGGTGCGTGCGTGCGTGCGTGCGTGCGTGTGTGGCAATCAAGGGGTTACTTCTAAACTATGCGCTGGGGATCTGGGGGGGGGTGGCGGGGACCCTAAACCTCCTTTGGGAAAGAAACTAGCTAGCTAGCGCAACCTCAAGTCACAATGACACCAATACAAAATACAGTAAAAACAGTATATTATGTGTGTATTAGTGCTAATGTGACAGAGGGTGTAGGGGTTAACGGGATGTGATCAGGGGGGGATCAGGGGTTTAAATCTTTATTGGAAGGGACTGGCGGGTATCCTAAGGATAAAAGGAACGGTGGCAAGCGCTAAACCTGGTCACAAGTCACACTTATACAGGTATATAGAAAATGCTATATACTGTATACAGTGTGCGTTGTGGCAGGGGGTGTAGGGGTGATCAGGAGGGGATCAGGGGATTAAATCTTTATTGGGCGGGTGGGGGGGACCCTAAACCTGCTTGGGACACAAACTTAGTCGCCTGCGCTAATTCTGATCACAATGACACTAATACAAAAATACAAAAACACAGTATATTACGTTTGTATTAGTGCTGATGTGACAGAGGGTGTAGGGGTTAACTAGCGGTGATCAGGGGGGGATCAGGTGGGATCAGGGGCTTAAATCTTTATTAGGGGGGGGTGGCGGGTAATTCAAGTGGAAAAAGGGGGGTCGCAAGCGCTAGACCTGACCACAAATCACACTTATACGGGTATATAGCAAAATGCTATATACTGTATACGGTGTGTGTTATGGCAGGGGGTGTAGGGGTGATCAGGGGGGGGTCAGGGGCTTAAATCTTTATTGGGCGGGTGGCGGGGACCCTAAACCTTCTTGGGACAGAAACTTAGTCGCCTGCGCTAATTCTGATCACAATGACACTAATACAAAAATACAATAACACCGTATATTGCGTTTGTATTAGTGCTGATGTGACAGAGGGTGTAGGGGTTAACGGCGGTGATCAGGGGGGGTTCAGGGGGGATCAGTGGGTTAAATCTTTATTAGGGGGGGGTGGGGGGTAATTTGAGTGGAAAAGGGGGGGTCGCAAGGGCTACACCTGTTCACAAATCACACTTATACAGGTATATAGGTATATGCTATATGCTGTATATAGTGTGTGTTGTGTCAGGTGCTGTAGGGGTTAATTGGGGGGGCGATCGGGGGTGAAATGTGCCTATCTAACTGTGTGTGGGTGTGCTTGGTGCAGTACTCACAGTAAGATGTGCTCTCCTCTCACGCTGGATCCGAAAAGACCGTTGTGGGGGGAGGGCACATCTCCTCTAAGCCTGTGTTTACATTTCACAGGCTTAGAGGATGATCTGATTGGGCAGGACCGATCAACAGGTCCAGACCAAAAATGATTGGCCTGGACCTGATGACTGATCGGTTCTGAACCCAATCGAGTCATCATCGGCGGCGGGGACGCGCGGGAGCGCGCACAGGGCCGGCAAATTGTGCTGACGTAGGCCTACGTCAGTTTGCCTGGCCGGGGCTGAGTGCCGACGTAGATCGTCGTGCGCCGGTCGTAAAGTGGTTAATTAAAATGGAAAGCAGAATTAGGTCAACATGCATTGTTTACAGGTGTATAGTCACTACACGCCACCAGAAAATTCAGCAATACGAGAAATTAATCTTTTTTCCCTGCTGAAAAATTAATTTGAAAGAAGGAGTTGAACGAAGTCCAATGTTTTCAAAGAGTGAGAAATTATCACAAGTCATAAATAGCTGACAGGATCCATGCTCTCGTGGGGGCCTTTTACGTGTTTTATTTTCATGAACAATTAAATTGCGGAGGATTACAGTAAGTGCAGACATTCCATGCAGCTGTAAATGATTAATGAAGTGCTCTTATCACAAAGATTATTCATTCTGGAGAGCAGGATGAACCTCGTTATAAGGTCATCCTGGCTGCCAGCTGTATTTACGGGTCGATCGTGTGACCCGCCACGTTGAGGTGTTTTCCCGGTTTTAAGCCGGTGTATCTTTACTGGAACACTATTCCCAACTCAAGATTTCTGCTTGAAATATTTATTGGACTAAGAAAGTCACAGTTACACTTCAGATGAACCGAAATAATTATCCCTTGATTGCTTTTAGTGTAATTTCATAAAATTAAAACCATGCTAGTACCGCGGTGTAGAGTTGATGCTGTTTTAAAAGTGAAAGCAGCTGGTTGAGGGTTTGGGCCAACTTGTATGGATGCCTACAGAGAGGATTCCAGGAAAGATTTTTTAGGTTTTACTAATTGTTTAGGAGGCCCTAGGACACGTCTAAAACCCAGTGAAGGGGATGTCGGATTCAAAAGAATGATGAGGATCAACACCAGTGCAACTACCAGGGTCGCAAAGGTTGCACTTGTGACTGGGCCCTAGTGTTCTGCCACTGTGGGAGGGCCCCAAGAAAGTATGAAGGGGGCCCGCTGCAGAACATGTGAAAGGGTGCCGCTACAGGACCATAATGAAGGGCCTCACAATGGGAATACAGGGCCCCAGGATCAGTGAAAAGGGACCTGGAACCAGTGGCAAGGGTTCCAGGACCATGGGAAAGGGTCCAAGGGTCCTGAGACCAGAGCAGGGAAGTAGGTTAAATTGCTTCCCTACTCAGGTCCCCACCCATGCCGCCATTGGTAATTCCAACATTGTCCTTAACCACTTAAGCCCCGGAGGATTTTCCTGCTAAAAGACCAGGGGGTATTTTGCGATTCGGCACTGCGTGAATTTAACGGACAATTGCGCGGTCGTGCAACGCTGTACCTAAACGAATTTGACGTCCTTCATTTCCCACAAACAGAGCTTTCTTTTGGTGGTATTTGATCACCTGTGCGATTTTTACTTTTTGCGCTATAAACAAAAAAAGAGCGTAAATTTTGCAAAAATAGCAATATTTTTCACATTTTTTTATATGAAATTCCCCCCAAAAAAAATGTAAAAATCAAAATTTTTTAACATTTTTGGCCAATTTGTTTTATCCTACCTATGTTTGGTAAAAAAAATTGCAAAAAGCGTATTTTTATTGGTTTGCGCAAAAGTTATTGCGTTTACTAACAAAGGGAAAGATTTTTGTCATTTTTGTTGTTTTTTTTTTTAACGCGTAATGGCGGCGATCTGCGATTTTTTTTGCAGTACTGCGACATTGTGGCGGACAGATCGGACCCTTGACTGACATTTTTGACACTTTTGGGGTTACCAGTGACATTTCTACAGTAATCAGTGCTATATATATGCACTGTTACTGTAAAAATACACTGGTAGTGAAGGGGTTAACTTTATTTGGGAGGGAGGGGCTGTGTGTGTCCCTAGGGGCGTGATTCTAACTGTGATTGGCTGTGGCTTGAGCTGTAAGGACACTGATCAACGGATCTACATAGTAGATCCGTGTGATCAGTGTCTTTACACCGAGGAGAATGACAGGTGGCTTGTTTACACAAGCCGCCTGACTTTCTCCCTTTCCCCCCCCTGATCGCCGAGTGACCGGCGGACATCGGGTCCGCCAGTCACACGCGCGGGGGGGTCCGTGACCGCACGGGAGCGCGCCTCCGCGGGCGCGCGCTCGCTCCCCAGACCCTCCCAGGCTAGTGACGTTAATTAACGTCACTCTGCCTGGCAGGGGCTGACCGCCGCAGTAAATCTACTTGCGGCGGTCGGCAAGCGGTTAAAGTGGTTGTAGAGGCAGAAGGTTTTTTATCCTAATGCATTCTATGCATTAAGATAAAAAGCCTTCTGTGTGCAGCAGCCCCCCTGAGCCCCCCCTAATGCTTACCTGAGGTCCATCTAAATCCAGTGATGTTGGGTGTCTCGGCTGCCCAGGAATCCCCTCCTCATTGGCTGAGACAGCAGTACGGCACCATTTGCTCCCGTTGCTGTCAATCAAAGTCAGTCAGTCAATGAGGAGAGAAAGGGGTGGGGCCGGTCTGCGGCTCCGTGTCTGAATGGACACACAGAGCTGTGGCTCGGTTCTGGCGCCCCCATAGAAAGCTGCTTGCTGTGGGGGCACTCAACAGGAGGGAGGGGCCAGGAGCATCGAAAAGGGACCCGATAGGAGGTCAAGGGCTGCTCTGTGCAAAACCAACTGCACAGAGCAGGTAAGTATAACATGTTTGTTATTTTTAACTAAAAAAAATGAGACTTTACAATCACTTTAAGGCTGACCATGTTCTATCCTAAAACTACTTCTGTTGACTATTACAGTAAGTTAAAGTCAGAAACAGGAATGTTTTACTGTATTAAATATTAAAAAAAAAAGTAGCCAAATCATGTTTTTTTCAGAGAGAGTCGGGGGGGGGGGGGGGGGAGCCCTTCATAGTTTCTTGCACCAGAGCCCTCAAGGTTCTAGTTATGCCTCTGATCAATAAAAAAATACATATTTTATCAAAAACCAAATTATCTGTTAGGCTAGGTTCACACAATACAGGATCAATGGTGCACAATCTCGTTCCTAACCATAACATATAGGGCAGCCCTATCATTATAATGGGCTGCCCTACACACTTCAAACATGGAAAAGAAGTCCCTGACCCTTTTCCAAAATCCCACCGCACAGAACCACATGATACCGCAGCACCATTCTGTTTGTCAAGCACAAAAACACACACCTTAGAAGATGCATGGGGATGTCATTAACAATTTGGATCACCAAATCTAGGCAACTGAAGACTGGAAAACCCTTGCTGGGTCTGACCAATAGAGATGGCCTTGCGGTTCCCCCGGCGGTCGGTTCGCGGCAAATTTTGCTTGTTCGCAAAAAAGTCGGACTTTTGCCGATGTTCGCGAATATGTCCGCGCCGCCATTTTCTTTTTCATTCAGAAGAACTTTGACCCATGACCCATGACACAGCCGTCAGGTGGAACGGGACAGCCAATTGAAACATTCCAGCACATGGACAGTCCCCCTACCCTATAAATAGACCCGATCTGGTGGCCATTTCACATTCCGCTTTCTGCCAGTGTAGGGAGAGGTCTGCTGTGCTCATCAGGGAGAGTTTGCTAGAAGATCCACAAAAGTCCTTTTCAGGGCTGGTATTTTTCGATATAGTTCTAGTATCTTTTGAGCTTAGGGAGAGGTATCCTGTGGTTGCTTTAGGGGCAGTTAGAGATCGGCTGCAGTGACACAAATCACTTTGTCAATGTCCACAAAAGTCATTTAAAATGCTCCAATGTCGTTTTAGGGTCCATTACAGTCTCTTTACTAGGGGCAGGTATCCTGTGGTTGTCACAGATGTGTGAATGGACCCTATGTGTATTAGACCAGGCATGTCCAACCTGCGGCCCGGGGGCCACATGCGGCCCGGAACCCCAGGCAATGCGGCCCACTGCTCCCTGACAATTTTTCTTTTGCTGGGGAGGAAGGAAGTCGGGTCGGGGGCATGGCCACAATGGCTTCCAACTAACGGAAGGCAGAGACTGCCTCGGACTGGGGGGGGGGGGGGGGGCGAGCATGTGCAGTGTTTCTGACTCCTACCACCATGACCACTTCTTCAAATCACTGAAGTGGTCATGGTGGTTAGAGTGTTCCTTTAATATCTCTCAGAAGAAGTAAACCTCTGTATGCTGATTCCATTTCATTTGATCATCCTCTAGTTGTGTTAAATTAGTGCGGGGGGTACGGCGGCGCGGGAAGGGGGCCGCAGTGTTTTTTTTTACTTATATACCTTAACTATAGTATGTTTTATATGCGGCCCGAGAAAATTTCTCTACACTCAATGTGGCCCAGAGAAGCCAAAAGGTTGGACACCCATGTATTAGACAATGTATTTACTGGCTACTGTCAGTTCTGGCTGATTTATGAAAAAAAAATATATATATTTTTTGCTGAGGTCCATCTAAAAAAAAAAAAAGCATTTAGGGCAACTTTTTCAATTGCAATACTTCTGTTATGACATTGTCCATGTGCTGGGACTATTTGTGCACAGCTAGTACGTCTTTAGTGGCTGCAAATATGACCTAAAGGTTTTTGAAGTTCACCTCCCATTAAAGTCAATGGGGCCCGCCGCGAACTCGCGGTTAGCAAACTTTTGAGAAAATTTGCGGCTGGCGTTCCAAACCGCCGCGGCCGATGTTCGTCCATAACTACTGACCAATCCTGAGGGCTCCTGAGACATGAAGAGGTCACAATGAACACTAAACTAGTATAGCTTATCAACTGTATTGAAGAGTTAGAAAATCAGTTCTCCCCAACCCAAACTTCTTTCTTCCATTAGTTGTAAATCCATTATATTGTTTTATAACTCTTGAATAAATTTAATAAGCTACACTATGCTAGTGCGTCTTCTTTTGTGCCATTCTTTTGTTTTAAAGCTCATGAGCATCCCCGCTCTCATATTTGGAAGCAAGAACTAGGACAGTGCAGAAGTCAAGTTAAAATGAAATTTTAACCATGCTTTAACTATGCACAGGAATGCATAATAAACAGAGCGCTGGGCACGGGCTGCATAATACACAGAGTGCTGGGTACAGGACTATATAAAACAGAGTGCTGGGTACAGGACTGCATAATACACAGAGCTCTGGGCATAGGACTGTATAATACACAGAGCTCTGGGCACAGGACTGCATAATGCACAGAGCGCTGGGCACAGGACTACATACTAAACAGAGCGCTGGGCACAGGACTACATACTAAACAGAGCGCTGGGCACAGGACTGCATAATACACAGAGTGCTGGACACCGGACTGCTTAATACACAGAGCGTTGGGCACAGGAATGCATAATAAACAGAGCGCTGGACACAGGCTGCATAATACACAGAGTGCTGGGCACAGGACTACATAAAACAGAGTGCTGGGTACAGGACTACATAATACACAGAGCACTGGGCACAGGACTGCATACTACACAGAGTGCTGGGCACAAGACTACATAATACACAGAGCACTGGGCACAAGACTACATACTACACAGAGTGCTGGGCACAAGACTACATAATACACAGAGCGCTGGGCACAGGACTGCATAATACACAGAGCTCTGGGCATAGGACTGTATAATACACAGAGCTCTGGGCACAGGACTGCATAATGCACAGAGCGCTGGGCACTGGACTACATACTAAACAGAGCGCTGGGCACAGGGCTGCATAATACACAGAGCGCTGGGCACAGGACTGCATAATACACAGAGTGCTGGACACCGGACTGCTTAATACACAGAGCGCTGGGCACAGGAATGCATAATAAACAGAGCACTGGGCACAGGCTGCATAATACACAGAGTGCTGGGCACAGGACTACATAAAACAGAGTGCTGGGTACAGGACTACATAATACACAGAGCACTGGGCACAGGACTGCATACTACACAGAGTGCTGGGCACAAGACTACATAATACACAGAGCACTGGGCACAAGACTACATAATACACAGAGCGCTGCGCACAGGACTGCATAATTCACAGAGTGCTGGGCACAAGACTACATAATACACAGAGCGCTGGGCACAAGACTACATAATACACAGAGCGCTGGGCACAGGACTGCATAATTCACAGAGCGCTGGGCTCAGAACTACAAAATACAGAGCACTGGGCACAGGACTACATAATACACAGAGAGCTGGGCATAGGGCTATATAATACACAGAGCGCTGGGCACAGGACTGCATAATACACAGAGCGCTGGGCACAGGACTACATAATACACAGAGCGCTGGGCACAGGACTGCATAATACACAGAGCGCTGGGCACAGGACTACAAAATACAGAGCACTGGGCACAGGACTACATAATACACAGAGAGCTGGGCACAGGACTACAAAATACAGAGCAGTGGGCACAGGACTACATAATATACAGAGAGCTGGGCATAGGGCTATATAATACACAGAGCGCTGGGCACAGGACTGCATAATACACAGAGCGCTGGGCACAGGACTACATAATACACAGAGTGCTGGGCACAGGACTACATAATACACAGAGCACAGGGCACAGGACTGAATCCGGGGACAAAACAGGGAAAAACTTGGTCCAGGGACAGTGTTCTCAGTCTGGGGACTGTCCCCAGAAACCGGGGACGTCTGGTCACCCTAGGGTACAGCCTGTGTGACAGCCATGGTTCACTCCATAGATACAGTGGAGTGAAAAAGCAGGGCCACAAAGAAAGTGAATTATTTACAGGAATACCAGCTAAAAAAAAAGGAAAAGGGCACGAAACAGGAAAACTATTGCAGCCATCTCATCTCAGGAAATCTGCTATATATCATTTTTGAGGGGGTTTAGATATGCTTTAACCTTTTTGTAAGAGAGCTGTATTGAAAGCAATGAAAACGTGGGCACAACTTTTAATTTATGGCATTTGTTCTCCTTTTTTTTTTTTCTTCTCTTTTGTATTTGGTCATAAAATTTGAGACATTTTTTACTATTATCCCTCACTATAACTTCTTTACAATAAATTGACATTCAATCGTTCAAGTATTTTAGTATATTTACACAGCATGAATCCATACTTCCAATCTTCTTGCATCAGCACTCCGGGATGGAGGTGTTGTAATGGTACAAGAATATATTTTCTACACATCTTGAGCAATTTACTATTAATTGAGCATCATTTGAATGCCATAGCATACCCGAATATTGATGATGACCATGTCCACCATATCTCAAACTAAATAGCTGTGCCTTTTTTGTGTTTTCAGTGGATACAAAACTAGACAGTTGAAAGCAACCCTTGCAAGACAACTCTTAACAAGCCTGGCCTGGATTATTTAGCTGATTGGACAACTGCAAATATTACTATAAATGTAAAAATATGGCTTCGGGGCCTTAAAAACATGCATGCATCATACAATCTAGGACGAGTAACTAGGTCAATCAGAGATGAAGAAGAATCCGAGTGTCCTAGTAGATCACAGACGCAATAACAACATGCAAAGCCATAATGAAGCTTCTAGAGCCAGCAAGATACGTATTTAAAGAGGCATGGATTTAAGAAAGAGTGACCTCATCTTCAATATGCAGTGCAGTTTTGGCAGTGTTGGGGGTAACTAGTTACAAAGTAACAGATTACAGTAACTACATTACTTTTTTTGGTAACAAAGTAATGTAACTAGTTACAATACTTATATTGGTAACTACACTACTTTACTAGGCTATAGGAGGTAACTACACTACTTTACTAGGCTATAGGAGGTAACTACACTACTTTACTAGGCTATGCGGTTTCCTGCGTTACCCAAGCCGTTATTTCGAAGAATAGAGAGGGATGAATTTTATGAATTTATGAATTTTATGAATTTTATGACTTTTTGTTGCACTTTATGTTTTATTCAGTTTTTTCAGGTTTTGTTCTCATGTTTCCCAAAGCCTGTGTTTATACAATAAACTCTATGCAGAAAGAGTGTCAGGAACGTAAAGTAATAAGTAGTGAAGTTACTTTTCAAATGCAGTAACTAGTAAAGTAATCTCATTACAATTTACAGAAGTAACTAATAACTAGTTACATTTTTTGAGTAACTACCCCAACACTGAGTTTTGGGCACCAGTACACAAAAAGAATATTGTGGAACTGAACGTGCAACTAAATTAGTTAGGGGTATGGAGGAGCACGGGTATGATGGAATAATATCATATTAAACCCTAGGCATAAAAAACATTTTTCCCTTTAGCCACACATGACTATAAATTATTGGCAGTTTAATTTTCCTTATCTTGCCCCAAAGACTCCATTTATTTTATAATTTAGCTCCCAGTATTCTCACAGTGCTACCCCAAACTTCCCATCAGGGAGCATTCCCTGCATATATCAAGCAACACTGGTAGGTTATCTACTGCATTGGAACTACTTGCAGGGCCGATGCTAGACTATTTTTTGCCCTAGGCAAGAGGCAAGACCAGCTACTAGCCCCCCACCCCAAAAAAAAAAAAAAATAATACATCAACTTTTTAAAAACTGTAGAAAATATTAAACAACAAAACATGAAACTGCAAAATTTATTTTAATTTGCAAAAATACTTACCATAAAATGTCAAAGAGACATCCCAATCAAGCAAAGAGACATCCCTATTTAGCAAAGAGACAACCAAATCCAGCAAAGAGACAGCCCAATCCAGCAAAGAGACATCCCTATATAGCAAAGATACATCTCTATCTAGCAAAGAGGTATCCCCATATAGCAAAGAGACAGCCAAATACAGCAAAGAGACATCCCAATCCAGAAAAGAAACATCCCAATCCAGCAAGGAGACAGCCCAATCCAGCAAAGATACATCCCCATATAGCAAAGGGACAGCCTAATCCAGAGAAGTGGCACCCCCTTCCAGCAAATAGACATCCCAACCCAGCAAAGAGACATCCCTATTTAGCAAAGAGAAATCCCAATCCAGCAAAGAGACAGCCCAATCCAGCAAAGAGACATCCCCATATAGCAAAGGAACATCCCCATATAGCAAAGAACCAAATACTGCAAAAAAAAAAAAAAAAAACCAGCCAAATACAGACAAATACTACATCCCAATATAGAAGAGACAGCCAAACCCAGGAAAGAGACTTCCTTATCCAGCAAAGAGACAGCCAAATCCAGAAAAGAGATATCCTAAGCGAGCAAAGAGACAGCCCAATCCAGCAAAGAGAGACTGTTCCGCTGTGACACTCGATCAGTGTAGGGTTCAGTGCGCTAACCTTCCTCTCAGTGTGTGATGGACGGCCCTCTCTACCCCTGTGTAGCTGTCTTGGTGTACCAGCCGGTGTTATGAAGGAGAGAGCCCGCCGTGTTCCTTCAGTTCAGCTGTGTCTCTAGTGGCCAGCCCTGGTGGTGTGTGTGTCCCTGCAGGCAGCGCTTCCTGGTTGTCACTGGATTTGTCCCTACCGCCTTCTGTCTCTACCTACTATGCTGGCACCGGCCCTGCTTTAAGGCATGTCTGTGGCAGCAGGCCCAGTCTGCCCCTGCTGGGCGGCTGGGCCCTGGCTGTGCACTGGGTGGCAGTGCATCCTAGACAGCTGCCTAGCTTGCCTAGTACCGGCCTTGAGTATATGGTCCATGATTTTGTGCAAACAGCCACATTGCACATGCATACCTATGCCTGTCCTGAGCATGTCATTTCTGCATGTTGCTTCAAGGTGTCCATGTGTGTCAGTGCGCACATGAGAGTGGCTCCAAAGAGCCCTTACAAGGCAAGAGGACAACTCTCTCTAGAGCAGCCTTTCTCAAACGTTTTACCCGAGAGGAACCCTAGAAAAACTTTCTGCTCTCAGGAAACCCCTGATAATATTTACTATATCTACAACTCATAATACATTAGTGAGATGGTTAATGGGAAGAATGCTCCTTACACTTGTAGAAATTGGGAAGAATTATCCCCATACAGATAGCTACTATAAATTACATAGTTACATAGTAGGTGAGGTTGACTAAAGACAACAGTCCATCCAGTTCAACCTGTGTAGGTGTGTGTGGCTGTAATCATCTCACATACCCCTGAATGTTCTGATCCTTGAGATGTACAGTGGGTACGGAAAGTATTCAGACCCCCTTAAATTTTTCACTCTTTGTTATATTGCAGCCATTTGCTAAAATCATTTAGGTTCATTCTTCTTCCTCATGAATGTACACATAGCACCCCATACTGACAGAAAAACACAGAATTGTTGACATTGTTGCAGATTTATTAAAAAAGAAAAACTGAAATATCACATGGTCCTAAGTATTCAGACCCTTTGCTCAGTATTTAGTAGAAGTCCCCTTTTGATCTAATACAGACAGGAGTCTTTTTGGGAAAGATGCAACAAGTCTTTCATACCTGGATTTGGGGATTCTCTGCCATTCCTCCTTGCAGATCCTCTCCAGTTCTGTCAGGTTGGATGGTAAACATTGGTGGACAGCCATTTTCAGGTCTCTCCAGAGATGCTCAATTGGGTTTAAGTCAGGGCTCTGGCTGGGCCATTCAAGAACAGTCACGGAGTTGTTGTGAAGCCACTCCTTCGTTATTTTAGCTGTGTGCTTAGGGTCATTGTCTTGTTGGAAGGTAAACCTTCGGCCCAGTCTGAGGTCCAGAGCACTCTGGAGAAGGTTTTTGTCCAGGATATCCCTGTACTTGGCCGCATTCATCTTTCCCTCGATTGCAACCAGTCGTCCTGTCCCTGCAGCTGAAAAACACCCCCACAGCATGATGCTGCCACCACCATGCTTCACTGTTGGGACTGTATTGGACAGGTGATGAGCAGTGCCTGGTTTTCTCCACACATACCGCTTAGAATTAAGGCCAAAAAGTTCTATTTTGGTCTCATCAGACCAGAGAATCTTATTTCTCACCATCTTGGAGTCCTTCAGGTGTTTTTTAGCAAACTCCATGCGGGCTTTCATGTGTCTTACACTGAGGAGAGGCTTCCGTCGGGCCACTCTGCCATAAAGCCCCGACTGGTGGAGGGCTGCAGTGATGGTTGACTTTCTACAACTTTTTCCCATCTCCTGACTGCATCTCTGGAGCTCAGCCACAGTGATCTTTGGGTTCTTCTTTACCTCTCTCACCAAGGCTCTTCTCCCCCGATAGCTCAGTTTGGCCGGACGGCCAGCTCTAGGAAGGGTTCTGGTTGTCCCAAACGTCTTCCATTTGAGGATTATGGAGGCCACTGTGCTCTTAGGAACCTTAAGTGCAGCAGAAATCTTTTTGTAACCTTGGCCAGATCTGTGCCTTGCCACAATTCTGTCTCTGAGCTCTTCAGGCAGTTCCTTTGACCTCATGATTCTCATTTGTTCTGACATGCATTGTTATCTGGAAGGTCTTATATAGACAGGTGTGTGGCTTTCCTAATCAAGTCCAATCAGTATAATCAAACACAGCTGGACTCAAATGAAGGTGTAGAACCATCTCAAGGATGATGAGAAGAAATGGAAAGCACCTGAGTTAAATATATGAGTGTCACAGCAAAGGGTCTGAATACTTAGGACCATGTGCTATTTCAGTTTTTCTTTTTTAATAAATCTGCAACAATGTCAACAATTCTGTATTTTTCTGTCAGTATGGGGTGCTATGTGTACATTCATGAGGAAGAAGAATGAACCTAAATGATTTTAGCAAATGGCTGCAATATAACAAAGAGTGAAAAATTTAAGGGGGTCTGAATACTTTCCGTACCCACTGTAAGTCTAATAGTCTTTTGAAAGCCACCATACTACTAGAAACCAGCTCTTGTGGTAGAGAATTCCACAATCTTGTAGCCCTAACAGTAAAGAACCCCCCACATTGCCTGAGGTTAAAATGCTTCTCCTCTAATTGCATTGTATGCCCCCGAGTCCTCATGCAATTCCTTCGACTGAACAGCTTTTTTTCTAAGCTGAGATCCCCATTAAGATATTTAAAAATTGCTATCATGTCCCCCCTCAGGCGTCTCTTCTCCAGGGAGAATAAATCAAGCGATTGCAGACGCTCTTCATAATCAAGGTCCTCCAAACCCCTAATTAGTTTAGTTGCCCTTCTCTGGACTCTCTCCAGCTCCAACACATCCCTCCTGAGGACTGGTGACCAGAACTGGACGGAATACTCCAGATGCGGTCGGACCAGGGTTTTATAAAGTGGAAGGATTATAGACTTATCTCTGGAATACATCCCTTTCTTTATGCATGCTAATATTCTGCTGGCCTTGGCAGCTGCCGCTTGACATTGCATGCTGTTGCCTAATCTATCATCAACCAAGAGTCCCAGATTTTCTCCATTTTTTATTCCCCCAAGGGTTCCCCTCCTAATGGGTATTGTGCTTTTATGTTTCTAGTCCCCAAGGGCTAAAACCTTACACTTCTCCACAATAAACTTAATTTGCCATGTCGTTGCCCACTCCGTTATTTTGTCCAGGTCATTCTGTAGGATATCTGCTTCATGCTGTGCAGTTATTGCCCTGCCCAATTTTGTGTCATCTGCAAAAACTGATATCGAACTACTGATCCCGTCCTCAATGCTGTTTATGAATAAATTGAACAAGGTTGGTCCCAGGACTGAGCCTTGGGGGACCCCGCTTACTACCTCAGACCAGTCTGAGAATGTGCTATTTATTACCACCCTTTGGACACGGCCTTTGAGCCAGTTCCGTATCCAAGAGCAAACCCTGCTGTCAATACCTGCAGACCTTATTTTATAAATTAAGCGCTTTTGGGGAACTGTATCAAAAGCCTTAGCGACATCTTAGTACACCTCATCCACTGGTCTGCCCCTATCCAGCTCACAGCTCACCTCCTCGTAGAATGCTAAGAGATTGGTTTGACAAGAACGCCCATTTGTAAACCCGTGCTGATTACTGCTGATGATCAATAGTGGCAGTGGGGGCTTATCTGTGGAGGACCTTTCACCTTTTTCCTACCCAGGCCAATTTTCAGCTTTCAGCGCTCTCACTGATAAGGAGGTACTAATATGCTGCACTGATGGGCACTGATAGGTGGCACAGATAGGCGGTACTGATAAGCACTGATAGGCAGCACTGATGAGCACTGATAGGCGGCACTGATGGGCGCTGAAAGGTGACACTGATGGGCACTGAAAGATGGCACTGATGGGCACTGAGAGGCGGCACTGACGGGCGGCACTGATGGGCACTGATGGGCGGCACAGATGAGCACTGATGGGTGGCACTGATGGACACTGATGGGCAGCACCATCAGTGCCCACTATTAGTGCCCATAGTGCTGCCAGTCAGTGCCCATTAGTGCCTAGATGAGCAAAAATGTTTCAATAAAAATATTTTTTTTTAAATCTAATTTCTTCATAAATTTAGGCCAAAATGTATTGTTCTACATGTCTTTGGTAAAAAAAAAATAATAATAATAATTAAAATCACAATAAGCATACTGTATATTAATATGTTTGTGCGAAAGTTATAATGTCTACAAACTATGATATATACAGTATACTGGTATTTACACAGGTGTAGATGCTATACCGTAATGGTGGTGATCAGCGACTTAAAGTGGGACTGTGATAGGGTGGCGGAAAATCTGGCGCTAACAATCACTGGGCTGTGAGGGTCACTATCTAACACTGACTAAACTATTAACATTAATACAGTAATCAATCATAATACTGTACACTGATACTGTACTAATGACACTGGCTGGTAACATCTAGGGGCAATCAAGGGGTTAACTGTGTGCCTAACAATGTGCAATGTATGCGTCTTTTACTTTCTGATCTGGCTGTTATTTTCTTCTTTTTTTCACTGAATTTTTGTTTTTTTTGTTTACATAGCAAAAAATAAAAACCCCAGTGGTTATTAAATGCAACCAAAAGAAAGGAAATTATAAAAAATGTCCTATGGGTACAGTGTAGCATGACCACGCAATTGTCATTCAAAGTGTGACAGCGCTGAAAGCTGAAAATTGGCCTAGGCAGGAAGGGGGTGAAAGTCCACTGTATTGAAGTGGTTAACCTCCCTGGCGGTATTCCCAAGTGTGGCTCGGGGTGGAATTTCAGTGCCATAAGCTGTAACCCTTGAGCCACACTTGGGGTTCCTGTTGCAGAGTGCAATCACTGGGTGCAGCGGAGTCCATTCAGATCAGACATTGTGGAGTAAACAGGAACTGGCTTCTTTATTGGAACATAACACAGAAGGCAAAGATGTCACCTCATTGTAATAAGAACACAGACAGGAAGAGATAACCAACAATTTCAGTACAGTGTACAGGATATTACAACACATCATAGAAATGCATAGCATATCACTGAGCATTAGCGACATCTAGTGTTCTATTTGTGAACTGCAGTTAATCTGCTAAGCTGAAAGCTGTTGTATCTCCAACAGTACCGCCAGGGAGTATCGCTGGATCCTTGTAGAGGTTACTTACCTTGTCGCCGGGATCCAGTGACGTGTCCCTTCGGCATACGGCGGCCGGATCTTCCGACAGATGCTGTGAGCCCCGGCTTCCATCTCCTGCGACGTGACGCTCGCAAGGGGGTGAAACCGGCGGCAAATTTGAAAAGTAAAAAACACAAACACACTGATTTCATTACAAAATAAAATAAATTGATATTAGTTTGCCCCCCAGTGCCTTTCCTGCAGTTTTACTGTACTTTATATATATATATATATATATATATGTGTGTGTATGTATGTATATATCTATCTATCTATCTATCTATCTATCTATCTATCTATCTATCTATCTATCTATCTATCTATCTATCTATCTATCTATCTATCTATATATATATATATATATAATATGTATATATATATATATATATATATATATATATAAATTTTAACTTTTTATAGTTATTTATTATATTATAAATTTTGATTTTGTGTTTCAAACTTTATCATACCCGAGATGTTATAAAGAAAAACGCACAGTAAAAACAAAAAATGCAAATAGCTGGTTTGGGCTGCTCGTCCTTAAGAATTACTAGCAAAATAATGGTACCGCTTTCAGCACCTAAAATCGGAAAGAATCATACCGCCAGGGAGGTTAAGGACATAGAATATCATCATCTTGTGAAAATTTAAAAATAGTTTCATAGTAGGTAAGGCTGAATAAAGACAATAGTCCATCCAGTTCAACCTGTGAAGGTGCGTGTGTGTCAATGTTGGTAATCATTTCCCATATCCCTGTATGTTGTGTATATAAATATAAAAAATAATAATAAATATTAATAAATAAATAAAAGTATATAGTACGTTCATTAAAAACTTGTTTACTTGAAGGTCATGGCAAACGTCAAGGAGGCAGTCTGTGGTTGGAGCAAAAGAGGTTATACAGAAAGGGTTCTTTACCTAAAAGCTGTAAAAATATGGAATACAATTCCTCGGGAGTGATGAGCTAAGGTTCAGGCCAAACCCATTTCAATTGATGGCAGGCCATTGGCAAAGGGACAGAGATGCTGGTGGCAACATTGACCATTAGTGCCAGGACAAGGTCATCTAGAGCCCAGGATGAACATGACAAACTGTGCCAACCCCCACTCCCAAAGTGTATGAGCATTATGTGTCAGCAAAAATCTCTCATAACTGCCATAACTCTGGTATTTGTTTACAGGGCCAGCGGTTCTCTTTCTCATAAAAGCGGTCCCAGCGGCAGATTCGCCACGGGATCACTTTTATGAGCAGTGGGAGAGGTGCCCCCCCCCCCCCCCCCCGCCACTTCCCAGGTGTTTTCCCCGCTTCCTGGAGCCGTCGGTAGCGGGAAAAACGATCCGGTCCGATGCAGTCCTAGGCAGGAAGTCGAGTGAGGGCAAGCTGGCCCCCTACTCATCTCTATGGCCGTCCTCCCAATGATAAAAAAAAAAATTACTTTTTTTTTTTGCTTTTTATTGTAGATGTGAGGTCTTTTTTGACCCCAGATCTCACAATAAAGAGGACCTGTCATACTTATTTCTATTACAATGGATGTTTACATTCCTTGTAATAGAAAAAAAAGTGATAGAAAAAAAAAAAAAACTTTAAAGGGACAGTGTAAAAAAAAAAAAAAAAGGTAAAATAAATAAGAAAAAAAAAATTAAAGTGTCACGTCCCTCCAAGCTCGCGTGCAGAAGCAAACTCATACGCAAGTCACGCCCACATATGTAAACGGTGTTCAAAACACACATGTGAGGTATCGGGGCGATCGTTAGAGCAAGAACAATAATTCAAGTCCAAGCTCTGCTCTGTAACTCTAAACTGGTAAGCTGTAAAAAAATGTAAAGCGTCGCCTATGGAGATTTTTAAGTACCAATGTTTGTCGCCATTCCACGTAAAGTTATCTTTCACATTAAAGAAAAAAATTGGGCTAACTTTACTGTTTTCTTATTTTATTAATTTAAAAAAGTGTATTTTTTCCAAAAAAAATTAAGTTTGTAAGACCGCTCTGCAAATACGGTGTGACATAAAGTATTGTAACGATCTCTGTTTTATTCTCTAGGGTCTCTGCTTAAAAAATATATATATATATATATATATATATATATATATATATATATAATGTTTGGGGGTTCTAAATAATTTTCTAGCAGAAAATACTGATTTTAACTTGTAAACAACAAGTGTCAGAAATAGGCCCGATCCTTAAGTGGTTGAATAAGATCCAGTCCCAAGAACAAAATGACAATCTATTGCAGCTTACCAGGCTGGGCATTTAAATCTGTGTTTGTTCCTGGAAGGTTCTGCAGCTGATATGGAGCAGCTCAACCATTGTCCTCATGGATCAGGGCTTGCCAGGTTTTTTCGGCATTACACACACTGCAGCATATTGCGCAATGACACATGGAGTTAATTGGTTAATTACAGGCTGATTCATTAAGGCATAAAAAAGTCGGTCAGGTCATAAGTCAGGTAGGACTGAGAAATAGCATCTTGGAAAGGACAGACCGAAATACAGATGGTTTTCTTTTAGATGGGCTTATATAGAGTCTTTCTCCATTGTCCCCCAGTGCAAATGCTGGAGTTTTTTTTTTTTCTTCTTCTAATCAATATAGTAGTTATAAATCGTGAAAACCCAATCACAAAAATCTCATACTCGTACTTTAACATGTAAATATAAAAAAAAATATTTTCATATTTTTTAAAATCTGCAGCTTTCATTAAAGCTGAATACACAGAGGAAATACATACACTATGTTACCAAAAGTATTGGGACGCAGGGGCAGCCGGTCCATTGGGGCCCCCCATCCATGTGTCCGGCCCCCTAATCTACATGCGGGGCACCGGACGCATGGATTCCAATGGGGATTTTTTATTTTTAAGCACGTGATTAGAGCCAGAGGCTCAAAAAATAGGCTTCAAAAAAGGGTGGGCTTGGGGCGCAAAGCACTGCACCCTGAGCCCATCCAATTGTCTGACAATAGCGAATGAATATTTGCTATTGTCACACTGACTCTCCTCCCAGCAAATCAGGAAGAGGGTTGTGAGACCCCTTTCCTGATTGGCCAAAAGGAGAAGCGATCTTACAGGCCAGTGGCCAGGAAAAGGCAGAAGAGACATGGCTGGAGGAGAAGGACAGCGGCTCAGCCAACCAGCTATCCCCTGCTAGGACAGGAGGGGGTAAGGAGGCAGACCATTTGGGGGGGGGGGATGTGTCTCCTGACTGACTAATGGACGGACCAAATGACCGACAGGGAGGGGGGGTGTGCGCATTGGTTTGCCGCCCCCCCCCCCCCAGAATTACCGAGCACCAGCCGCCACTGTTGGGACGCCTGCCTTTACACACACATGAACTTTAAGGACATCCCAGTCCTTAAAGTTGGCCCAACCTTTGCAGCTATAACAGCTTCAACTCTTCTGGGAAGGCTGTCCACAAGGTTTAGGAGTGTGTCTATGGGAATGTTTGACCTTTCTTCCAGAAGCACATTTGTGAGGTCAGGCACTGGTGTTGGATGAGAAGGCCTGGCTCGCAGTCTCTGCTCTAATTCTTCCCAAAGGTGTTCTATTGGGTTGAGATCAGGACTCTGTGCAGACCAGTCAAGTTCCTCCACCCCAAACTCGCTCATCCATGTCTTTATGGACCTTGCTTTGTTCACTGGTCCAAATCATTTGGTGGAGGGGGAATTATAGTGCGGGGTTGTTTTTCAGGGGTTGGGCTTGGCCCCTTAGTTCCAGTGAAAGGAACTCTTAGGACATCAGCATACCAAGAGATTTTGGACAATTTCATGCTCCCAACTTTGTGGAAACAGTTTGGGAATGTCCCCTTCCTGTTCCAACATAACTGCGTACCAGTGCACAAAGCAAGGTGTGCAGTCACCTTGTAAAATATAGTAAAGTATATTAAAATAAATAAATAAAACTAACTCGGTAAGATGATTTAGTCGATGATATCTTGGGTGCATATATAACATCGTATGGGTTAAAATCCACAGTCATGTAGTTATGTCCCTTTGAGGATTACTAATACCAGGGGCGGCCCGTCCATTGGGGGTGCAGGGGCATCGCCCCTCTATCCGAGCGTCCGGTCCGTTAAACTACATGCATTTTTTTTTCTTTTTAGCATGTGATTAGAGCCAGAGGCTCTAATAGGCTTCAGAAAAGGGTGAGCTTGGGGCGCAGAGCACTGCACCCCAAGCCCACCCAGTTGTGTGACAATAGCGAATGAATATTCGCTAGCCTATTATCACACTGACTCTCCTCCCAGCCAATCAGGAAGCGGGTCGTGAGCTCAGGAGCGAGCCTGCTTAAGTGCCCAGATAGCAAGAGGCTTGCTATTGGGAGCACTCAGAAGAGGGGGGGAGCCAGCACCACCAGCGGGGAACCCAAAAACATTTGGAAGGATTGGGAAACAGGGATTTCGGGCACAAGAGTTTTTTTAAAAAATTATTTTATTCAACAAAAAAATATATATTTTAAAATCATTGAAAAATACAGGCAAATAATTGTGTATTGAGGACACAGTGAGACCAATAAATGGTCTATGCTATACAATATCTCAGTACATAGAACTTATAACAGTGATTTACATACAGTTCAGAGTACAAGATCATTAGTAGTCATATAATTCTTGGAAACGTGTTACTCGGTATCAGAAGAGAACCGCCGGCGGACACCCAAGTAGTAAGGTGCCGGTCAGCGGGGTCAACTGAGAGTATAGATTAACATTCACCATGTAACATATGACCTTTGCTCAACATGTTTCGCTTTCTTAGACAAAAAAGCTTCATCTGGAGCATATAATTTCTTTTGTCTGTGTGAAAAATAACAGTGTTTAGATAAATTACATATATATGTTACCTCATTTCCAGTATGTTATAATTACAATTACATATCATTTATTTCTCCTTTTAATTGCATACAATCGCATTACACATCTCAAATGAGTCCTTCTACTTTTACTATATCAACACAATATAACATTGAGTCTTAGATTGCATTCAGACACTAGAGGGGTTTAGGGGAAACAATGGAGGCTGCCAATAGTGAGTATATGTGGGGATCCATGCTGTAGTTATAGTATCAGCATGTATATCCTGTTTATATACCTAGTATACGGACGAAAAATATATACATACCTGTACATATAGTAATCAGGCACATATCTCAATTTCCATAGGGAATTCTTTAACGAGGAGGACTGTGCGTTTTGGGAAGCTCAAACATAGGCAATATATAGTGACATAGTAGTGAGGGTAATCACTCCATGTCTATTATCTGAATGGATGAGAGCAAAAGAACAATATTTCTCAGAATAGTGGGCATTTATATTCTATGATATCGCTTTAAGGGAGAGCCCGTGAGAGTGCTAAACCCATAAACTCAAGTGTTCCAAAGTGATAGAATAAGTGTGCCTCATGCATGTTATGAGAGTATATAAGCACCCATAGAGCCCATAGATTATCTGCCTCAAAAGGGGCTAAAGAATAGACACATAATTACTCTGGACCGTAAGAATGGGCAAATGTCATGCGTTTCTAAACGGATGTACACCGACATATAGAGTTTACCCATGCGTCTGTGGGCTACCCCTATAGTAAAATACATATCATGTATATTGATTTACTTTTATATACATATGTAAATATGTGTGTGTAGTCAATTTAGTATCCAGCCCACCTCCCTCCATAATAGTAGGAGAGTGACCAGGGTTACATATACACAGACAGTTGCCACATAGAGTCCAAAATGAGTACATGCAAGGCGTGCTTAAAATAGGCATAGGAAATAGATATAGAGGTAGATAGATAGACTACCACCCAGTATAGTAGATCCCTATGTAGTAAAAGAACCCCAGACATAAACAAACACCTTAACACGGCTCACCAAACTTGGAAAGGACGAGAGCTTAATGTAGGGAGCATGTCTCCTCTGCTTGTATGTCGGCTGTTAAGCACAGTAAGGTTGGAGTGAAGTCACGGGTATCAGAGAGTATAATGTTCAAGTATTGTTGCTAGCCATATATAGCTTACCCCTTGCCACGCTGTTCCCAGCTTCCGCACAGTCCTCACCGGATGGGGAACCTCCGCCATACCAGGGCTTGTAACTGGCGCCCTTAAATGGCGTGGATCCCGGGCGGTTCGTCAGAAGACGTCACCGCCCCGGCCACTCCCACCGGACATCGCTCGAGAGCAAGCCCGGGGACACCCCAGCAAAGCTCTCGGCTCTGTCACAGGTGTGTGCAGATCACACAGAGGCAGGAAATGCCTCCGTAGTCCGCTCTGGTGCCACAGGAAGTTCCGCCCGGAAAGGGCGGAACCATCCTGCGGCCTATCCGGCCGCACATATCTCACTGATGAGGCCGACCTCCATGCTTACCCACACTGCCCCCACAGGATCGGTCCGCAATTGCATGAGAATTCTAATTGCCTGAAATGAAAAACGAAACAAAACAAGACAGAAATTATATACTTTAAAATACATATATAAAAACATATTTCACTATGGTGCAGAAATGTTCCTGATAAACCAGGAGATATGTATCGGTAATGTATTTGTTTATCAAAAATTATGTAACCATGTTTATTTTTTATAACATTAACCACTAGTAAGGGCGTTCAATAGTAGTAGCCCTAATGGAAGAACAGGGGCTAAACTGCCCCCTACTAGGAACACTTCCATACTTCCAACCCCAAAAAGTTGCATTTTTCGACTTATCACAAATCCTCAAGATCATAATATTGATGAGAGAGGGATTATAACATAAAAGACTATTTGTTGTACATTAGGAGAAAAAGAGAGGTATATGTGCCAAAGACTCTCGTTAGTGTAAAGAGGTATCGGAATAGTTAGATATACAGGGGGAGGATGACCACGCCAAAACCAAGCAGACACCCTGACCCACATATCCCACAAAGGGCCATTATCGTAACCAGGGTATGCTACTCAAGATCAATTAGATCTATTAGCACTAGGTAAATGAAAAGGCCTTCATAGAAAGGGTTTGTACGACTGGGTTTCGTTCAAACCAGGTCTATATGTGGCACTGAGACGCTCTATCCAGAGAGTCTCTCTCTGGAGAATTTTTTTGTCCCAGTTGCCACCTCGAGGATCCTGAGGAATAACCTCAAGCACATAAAATCTTATATAAAAAAGAAAAGAAGAGGAGGCGCAAACACCTAGTGCATTACCCGTGGTCACTGTTGCAAATAGTTTAATTAAAAAATGCCAAATGCATACTCACAGACGCAGAGATAAAAACATGTTACAAGAATCCACCATGTGTGAACTGGAACAAGTCCTTCAGTCAGGACCACAAACGCGTTTCGGGGGTCAGGCCCCCTTCCTCAGAGCTCATAAAATCTTGCCTTTCTGGGATTGAACCTGTGGTATAGGTCAAGGTGTCTGCTCACGGGCGTGATCATCCTTCCCCCTGCTGATACGTACACATGGTCATTTATCCTCTGGCGGAGCTCTCTTATAGTTTTACCTATATAGAACATGCCGCAGGCACAATGCATCATGTATACCACTCCACGGGTACTACAGTCAGCCCGAAATTTAGGAACAAATATTTCCCCATTAGGTAGGGTATATTGAGTATTCTCCTCTATCCAAGGACATAGGGCGCATTTGCGACATTTATAAGTACCCCTACATGTGTATGCTTTATTTCTGATGGGTTGATAGTGGCTTGTTGTTAGTTGATCTCTTAAAGATCTTGTTCTCCTAAATACAATTTGGGGGTGTTTGCCAACATATTTGTTTATAACCGGATCATCACGGAGAAGATGCCAGTTTCGTTCAAGAATATCTCTCAATACTTTTTCATGAGAGGAGTATTTGGTTATTAGTTTAACTGTCGGTTGCGTGCTTGAGGGTTTGGCTCTAAAGATGAGGCTGTTTCTATTTTGAGAAAACGCTTTGTTGAAAGCTGCTCTCAACAAGCGTTTACTGTATCCACGAGCCATTAGGCGTTCTCGTAAGTAATTAGCCTGTATTTTGAAATCGCTGTCAGATGTACAATTACGCCGTAGGTGTATGTATTGGGCATATGGAATACTACGTATAAGCGCCCCTGGGTGGGCGCTAGACGCGTGTAATATTACATTTCCTGACGTCTCCTTTCTGTATAGGTTAGTCGTCAGGTGTCCATCCACATGTTTGAGCACCGTTAAGTCAAGGAAATTAACACTCGAGTCGCTGATGGTAGATGTTAACTTCAAGTTGAAGTCGTTTATATTTAGTTGAGCAATAAACTCATCTAGCATTGACTTTGAACCTGTCCAGAGAACAAAAATGTCGTCTATATAACGAAACCATATTGCCACAAATGAAAAGAAATGAGATAGATTTTCGTCTGATGTGATTTGTCGCTCCCACCCCCCCAGGTACAGGTTGGCGTAAGCCGGGGCACAACAAGTGCCCATGGCCACGCCCTGTACCTGGAGGTAGTGGGAACCCAAAAAGAAGAGAAAATAGGTATAACATGTTTGTTTTTTTTTTGTTTTTTTAATTCCTTCCTTTAGAATCACTTTAGGCAATCCAATTCTTCTTGTAGGCTCCAATGGTGAGACATCTCCACCAAAATTCCCAGTGAAACCCAACAGTACAAAGTCAAATATCGGTGTTATGTCCTAATGGATTTTGTATGGTGTAAAATAGTCCAAATACTAGTGGGAACACTTGAGAAGGAGAGACATTTTTGTTATGACCTTATAGGAAGGGAGGAGACACAAATGACTGTTTGAAAATCGTACCTAAAGGCGGGGGGAGGACTGGCCCAGGGCCCAGCCCCCCGGTCTGCTCTGATGCCCTGTAAAAAGGCTGCACTGCTTCTGCCACAGACATGCCTAAAGGATTAATGATGAAGAGAAGTAAAAACTCTCCACTGCTGACCTACTAAATGCAGGAAGACAAGGAAAAAGTGCAGCCCCCTCCCCCGGCATGGATGGTGCAAACTGTGTCTGAGCAGAGACCGGTTCAATATCCCACTAAAGACTCTCCTCCCCCAGCCAGCCCTGACCGAGCTGTCCCAGCTCCCCCCAACTGCCCCTGGCCAGGTAGGGAACCTGGATTCGATCAGTAGAGAGTACCTGGAGTGGAGCTTCAGCCTGGAATTGGGGTCAGGAGGAGGCCAGGAAGAGAGAGAGTGGGAGGGGGGCCGAGTCGCTGCACCATGGGTCTCTGGTTTGTACTTGCCCCCATGGGCCAAAAGTTTCCAGTCAGCCCCTGCCTAAAGGGTTCTCTGAGGGACCATGTGAGATTATATCATGCAATTTAAACCCCCTGTGGCTAAGGCTGCATTCACACCAGAGTGTAACGCTTTTGAGTGTTTTTCAGGTTTTATTGAGTCATTATGTATGGTTTTGCACGTTTTTGTACAGCTTTTCTACGTTTTTGAGCTTTGGTGTTTTAAGGCGTTTTAAGGAGCCGACACCTGCTGGCTTCCTAACTAGTGACTCATCCCTACTATCAGCAACAGGAATGAGTCATTTGTTTTTAGAAGCCCCCAATCCATACCAGGCCCCATAGGACGTGCCCCCCCAAACCATACCAGACCACATGTCCTCATCATGGGGGAGGGAGGGGCACTTTGTCAGGGGGGGTCACCCTTGCAGAGACCCTTGTCCCCATCTTGATGAGGACAAGGGCCTCTTCCCCACAACCCTGACCCAGTGGTTTTGGGGGTGCGGGTGGTAGTTTATCGGAATCTGGAAGCTCCTTATAATAAGAGGCCCCCAGATCTAACCCCTGCCCCCCCCCATTTGAGTGAGTGTTGGGTACACAGAACCTCTATTCTTTCACCTAAACAATGTCAAGAATAAATAAAAACACAAACACACTTTTTGACAAGTTCTTTATTAAAAAATAAACATGTCCACCAAAGAAAATCCATTGTCAATCTTGATAAATGCCAGGCCGGCTGCTTACCCGCATGGGAAAAAAATCCGCCCCGCCTGCCGAACACTACCGATCCTACCTCTTGTCACTCGCCGAATGACAGCGTTGCTTCTCCCCGCCGATAAGTAAACAAAGGGGTGGGGTTACCCATGATATCACTGGCTGTCCCTGCCCCTATGGCACCATGGGGCAGGGGTCTCTGAGTGACATCATGGGGGCAGGGTACAACTAGTGTACCAATTGTAATCAAAAGCCTCACAATCTGTGCCAAGCAAATAATGGTACAGAAAATGAGTCAAGAGGATGATCGAGCAAGACGGTTACAAAATTGTATGTGCTCCAAATAAACTATGTGCGCTGCAACCTGCAACATATAAGTTTAATTGGCATGCAATGCTGCAAACTAAGATGTCACATGCCATAATTCGCATCCTCCAACTATCATTAATCTTATTTATTTTGGCTCAGTGTCCATTCATTCCCAGAGCTAGTTCATACTCATGATGGCCTCCAGCCATAGAAAATAATGGGCCAAATGGCAGGGAGGAGAAGTAGGAGCTTGACATGGCCTGGATTTTTTCCTGCAAAGCCTGAGGTGCACCTGGCAGGTCCACCTATGAAGTACTCACTCAAGCTGAAGGTAAATATTGTGGTGCTGCCACTCAGGGGGCATTGGGGGAACATTTTAAGGACAACTTCACTAGATAGCAAAGTTGTCCTTTAAATGCAATCCTTTTAATTTACTCCCTTGGATCTTTCATGGAGTTATTGCAGTGTTAAAGACATTGTTTTACTTTGTAAGTATCCTGCAGTATCTGTGGGTAGAATGTTGTCATTCAGACTCCCCCGCTAGGTAATTGTTTGACTGGCTTCTCAGCAGAACAGCAGATGGTCTGCAGCTCAGGGATATGTGTGTGTGAGAGGCAGGTGCTTTACCCCATTAAATTATAGATGTAATCCTGTCTGTAGGAATCCGAGCCTCGACTCGCAGCTCAAGGTTATGCTGCATCTCCCCTTTCAAAAATGGTTTTCTTTCTGCTTTTTTTTTTTTATTGGAAAAACTTTTTCATTGCTATTACACAACCTGAAATGTGTGTATATATATATATATATATATATATATATATATATATATATATATATATATATATATTGTGAGGGATTAGCTCGGTGGCGGGCGTGGATGACCCCTTGGGGGGGTGCGTTTTCACAAGAAGATAGCCGAGAAGTGCTTGCAAACAACAGTTTGGTTTATTAATGCATTTTTCTTCACCAGACTGCAAGCGTCAAAACCAGCAAAAATTAAATAAAAGACAAAATAAATCCTTGCCTCTGTGGGCGGCTACCTTCTCACACTGGAACCTACCTAAGAGTCTGTCTCCAACCTACTGTTGGGCAGACTTTCTTATCCTACAGCGGATACTCAACAGTCCATGTTTTATCTCTTCACACAGCACATGTTCATTTAACAGGTCCCTTTACTCTTCACACTCTTCACATTGAACACAGTTTGTTTTCTCACCTTTGAGAAGTCTTCACAACTGGTTAATTTCCCCTTCACACAGGAAATGTCCATTGGTTTATTTTCACCTAGAAATGATCCAAGACCTCACTTCAAGTAGTCTTCACATCGCTTTAGGAGGTCTTCCCCATGCTCACACAGCTTTCAGGGGGCACACGTCTGTCTGTCCTCCTCTCCCAGCCCACACGGCGACAGGAGGCAGCAGTCCTTCTCCCAGGCTTCCCCAGCGTCGGGAGGCACACATCTGTCTGTCCTCCTCTCCCAGCCCACACAGCGACAGGAGGCAGCAATCCATAGACTTCCTCTGGACAAATTATAGAGGCCTTCATTTCCTCATTCCGAACAGCTGAAGGCCTTTCAACTTCTTTACACCTTCCTGCTGCCTTTGGCAGCCGACACCCTATAGTACTTGGTGAACTTTCCAAACCAGGTGGGAATGTGTCTCCTCTGT
Organism: Pelophylax lessonae; assembly: GCF_965119305.1. Lineage (NCBI taxonomy): Eukaryota > Metazoa > Chordata > Amphibia > Anura > Ranidae > Pelophylax > Pelophylax lessonae. The sequence continues at coordinate 267,271,569 of NC_138775.1, read as the reverse complement.
GACTACATTCCCAGATTTACCTGACTTCCTGTCACAATATATATATATATATATACATATGCCAAAAATATGTACCATATGAAATACCTTACAAAAGTGTGCTAATATAAAACAAGAAAACAAAAATGTCCATATATGTGAAATCAAACTGAATCAACAATTTATAATAAAGTCTTTTTCATCCAGAAGAAAGTGTTCCCGAAGTGATGCAGGAAAACCAACTGATGAATGATGGGTGTTGGGAAATAAGTGATGAGGAGTGAGTGAATTAACCTCTTCCCACATGACTTGGAACAAAAATACAATTTTGTGATGACACCCGGGGTTGTGAGTGGACTCTTACCACATTTGAGAGAGATTGGAGCGTATACCGTAGGAATCCAATTGGTCAGCCAGATGGAATGGAATCCCAAATGGGATGGATGGATCGTCAGCTTCCCGGTTGGGGGGATCTATGGGCTTCCAGGGATGAGGGTGCCGACAAGGAGATCACACCAAAGAGAAGAAGGGACTAATAGTGCATTACCTGCAAATTTATTAATAAAATAAGGTGAAATGACACTTACAAGATCCAAAACGATGTACATCATAAACTTGATATAGTCACGGTCGCCTGCAGTGCGATCCGGGACATGTAGCAGCACGGCTGGCTCCCTCCAACGCGTTTCCACTTACCAAGCAGGTGCTAATGATCATCAATTTTATATGTAAATTGAAACACAGTCATTAACCATTTGCCGACCGCCCGCAGTAATATTACGTAGTACTACGTGACTGCGTGCATGCGGTTTTGCGCCACCGCAGCCGCCTTCCCGCTGTGTTTAGACACAGCTGGAGGTGGGCCGCAGGAGGAGAGGCGGCGATTGCCGCTGCCCTCCCGCGATCGTCAGAGAAACTGAGAGAAGACCCGCCTGCTTATGTAAACAAACCAGGCGGATCTTCTGTCAGACAGGCAGGGAGAGATCAGCAGTTTCACCTAAGCTGAAACTGCGATCTCTCTGTGCCTGTCACAGAACCCCCCCACACTGTGAGTAAGCACTTTAGGCATACATTTAACCCCTTTGATCACCCCCAGTGTTAACCCCTTCCCTGCCAATGTCATTTATACAGTAACAGTGCATATTATTTAGCACTGATTACTGTATTAGTGTCACTGGTCCACAAAAAGTGTCAAAAATGTCAGTTAGGGGTCCGATCTGTCTGTCGCAATGTCGCAGTCCCACTAAAAATCGCAAATTGCTGCCATTACTAATAAAAAATAAATAAATAATAATAAATAAAAAAAAAATTTAATGGGAATGTTTTATAGCAGAAAGTAAAAAATAAGGCGTTTTTTTTCAAAATTGTCGCTCTTTTTTTGTTTGTAGCGCAAAATCTAAAAACCGCAGAGGTGATCAAATACCACCAAAAGAAAGAAAGTTCTATTTGTGGGGAAAAGGACATCAATTATATTTGGGTATAGCGTCGCACGACCGCGCAATATTCCGTTAAAATAACAGAGTGCCGAATCGCAAAAAATGGCCTGGTCATTAAAGGGGTAAAACCTTCTGGGACTGAAGTGGTTAACTGAAACATAAACAGCTGTGTAGGAGGCTTTAAACTGGGTGACGAACAGCCAAACTCTGATACTAAGGTAGGGTTGCGGAAGACAGTTTCATGTCACAGGTCAATGGTCATACACCATGGCAAGACTGGGCACAAGACAGAAGGTAGTTATACTGCATCAGCAAGGTCTCTCAGGCAAAGATTTTAAAGCAGACTGGGGTTTCAAGTTTCTTTTGAAAAAGCACAAAAAAACAGGCAAAGTTCAGGACTGTAGACTTAGTGGTTGGCCAAGGTACCGTATTTTTCGCCGTATAAGACGCACCGGCATATAAGACGCACCCAATTTTAAAGGAGGAAAATCTAGAAAAAAAAGATTCTGAACCAAATACTGCAGTAAAATATTTTATATCAACAGGTGATGGTATAGGCATGGCATAGGCATGGTACAGGCATGGCACAGGTGTGGGTACAGGCATGGCACAGGTGAGGGTACAGGCATGGCACAGGTGAGGGTATAGGCATGGCATAGGTGGTGGTTTAGGCATGGCACAGGTGGTGGTTTAGGCATGGCAAAGGTGGTGGTTTAGGCATGGCACAGGTGGTGGTTTAGGCTTGGCACAGGTGGTGGTTTAGGCATGGCACAGGTGGTGGTTTAGGCATGACACAGGTGGTGGTTTAGGCATGGCACAGGTGGTGGTTTAGGCTTGGCACAGGTGGTGGTTTAGGCATGGCACAGGTGGTGGTTTAGGCATGGCACAGGTGGTGGTTTAAGCATGGCACAGGTGGTGGTTTAGGCATGGCACAGGTGGTGGTTTAAGCATGGCACAGGTGGTGGTTTAGGCATGGCACAGGTGGTGGTTTAGGCATGGCACAGGTGGTGGTTTAAGCATGGCACAGGTGGTGGTTTAGGCATGGCACAGGTGGTGGTACAGGCATGGCATAGGTCGGCTCACTTACCTGCTCTCCTTGGCTGCCTGCGCTGCTCATCTCATCCTCTTCTTCTGACGGCGGCGGGATTCCTGGAACCGTCCACGGCGCTGCTCCTCTCGTCCTCTTCTGTCTTCGTTCTTTGACGGCGGCTCTCTCGGCGGCTCTCTCGGTCCGGCGGGAAGGAGATCGGGCGGTGACGGTGCCTGACTGACGCACGCACCGGCACTGCCCCCATTGGACGTCAGGACTCAGCACAGGCAGCAGGAAAAATGTTCATTTGCCGTATAAGACGCACCAACTTTTCCCCCCCAGTTTTGGGGAAGAAAAAGTGCGTCTTACACGGCGAAAAATACGGTAGGTGTCTGGTAGGCGTTAAAGAAGTATTGGCTCTCATACTACCAGGTTGCGGAATAGCTTCTTTGCTCGATCTGTGCAGCTCTTAAATGTTAGAGGTCTTGTGGAATAAATGTATTGGGAGTTACAATATTTATTTATTACGGTATGAATGCTGTTTTTGGTGTTTTTATGCTGGGCATTTTTTTTTTTTTTTTTAATGTGAGGGGGCTACATCTCTGTTTCATTTATTGATTGTTATTGTAAAATGAAAATACATTTTCTGATTCTGAAATGTAATGCAGCAGATGAATACAGATCATGCTTGCTTCCCTTCAACAAGATGTCCAGCAGTGCCATCAGCACAGAACTGGTGGAAACCAGTGGTACACCCATCTACTATGCAGAAGTCTTGGCAGAAGTGGTCTTCATGGAAGAATTACAGCCAAAAAGCCATCCCTCTGACATGCTTGGCCAGTCCATCACCTTTACCATGTTAGTAGTGTGAAAACGTGTCAGCTGTCTTTGATCCGTACCTCTGTATGTTGTGGTATTTTATCCTCTTTTCAGAAAATATTTGCATTGTGTCCAGAGTGACACACTTATTGTTCTACATGGTGGTGGGAGTGTCATGGTCTGGGGCTGCATGAGTGCTGCTGGCACTGGGGATGGACTGGCCAAGCATGTCTCCAGACCTAAACCCTATTGAGCATCTGTGGGGCATCCTCAAACAAAAGGTGGAGGAGTGCAAGGTCTCTAACATCCTCCAGCTCCGCAATGTCATCATGGAGGAGTGGAAGAAGACTCCAGTGGCAACCTGTGAAGCTCTGGTGAACTCCATGCCCAAGAGGGTTAAGGCAGTGCTGAAAAATAATGGTGGCCACACAAATATTGACACTTTGGGCCCAATTTAAACATTTTCACTTAGGGGTGTACTCACTTTTGTTGCCAGCGGTTTTGACATAAATGGCTGTGTGTTGAGTTATTTTGAGGGGGCAGCAAATTTACACTGTTATACAAGCTGTACACTCACTGCTTTACATTGTAGCAAAGTGTAATTTCTTCAGTGTTGTCACATGAAATTATATGATAAAATATTTACAAAAATGTGAGGGGTGTACTCACTTTTGTGAGATACTGTAAATCCAATAGAACACCTCTGGGACATTATGTTTCGGTCCATCCGACGCTGCCAGGTTGATTGTCCTCGCTAATGAAGAAGGAGCATCGCTGCATATGTCATCGCAGCCTGCCAGCTCGGAAAACGCGTCGGGCTTTGTCACGTCACCTCCTCCTCCAGCCCGGTGTTTGGGTTACAGGCCTCGATCTTGGATTGTCTACCAACCAGCCATCGTCAGTCCGGAAGTCTCTGTACAGCCAGCCGTCACAACACGGAGCACGGACCCCCTCTTCCACACTCTGCCGTGGCCAGAGGAAAAGTTAACGGTTCACACAGGACATCTATTTTCAGGCCTTTCAACTTCTCAGATCTTGTGAGTGGTTTTAATGCATATTCTCCAATAAATCCTGTACTATTACATTTAGAGGCGCCTCCTCTCTTTTCTTTTTTCAGGTTGCACCTCAGTCTTTTCAGGAGCTCAGTGATGCCCTGGTCCAGATCTGTGAGAAAATACCCCAGGACGCCATCCATCGTCTCATAGGAGTACCATTTTGAGTTACTGCAATGAAATTTCAGCAAAATGGACTTGATTTTTGGGTGTTTTTGAATTCAACCCTCTGTAGCTTTATAATTTTCATTTCCTTCAAAGGATGTGGCCTCCTTTCGATCCTAACTTATTACCCTGTCCATATCAGTATAGATACCCAGCATTATATTTTTCTCCATTGAGATCTGATCTGTTTTCAAAGTTTTCTTTTCTTTTTTGACAATCTATATATGCCTCTCTCCCCCCCCCCCCCCCCCATGTATATAATGGATGGTTTAACTTATTGTAATTTATTTCTATGCATATATAGTTTGTATATCTGGTATTTTCTATATGTTTATTTTTTGTTTTTTTCTATATACACATATTAAACATTATTGAAGTGTATGCGGATGGCAGGAGCCCTGAGGAAGCGGAATATTTATACCGTGAAACATGTTGGCACATCATGCACTTATATCCATCATACATTATTGATGTCATTGTATGCATAATGTTTTTATGGGCCCTATGTTTGTCTATGGCCCCATGTGTTATAAAGTTTTTTTTTATAAATGATTGTGGATACTAAATAAATGCATTTTTGTACTTTTTTCATAAGCTATCTATATGGTTATTACACTTTATTTGGGAGTCACTATTTAAAAGCCCATTTAATGTGGGGTTAGATTAATTTTCTTCCCCTCTCTCTTCTGTTTTTTTATTAGTTCTCTAAAATGTTTGGAATAACCTACCTGCCAAAGTCCTTAAAAAACTGTGTGCAAGCTTACCTAGAAAAATTGATGCTGTTGAACATTCCATTTCAAAGCCATGGCCGTTATTATAGAATCAACACTCCTTTGCTTTTACAACATCCTTTACTATTCTAAGAAGGATTACCACAAGATGTTTGAGTGTGTCTGTGGGAATTTGTGACCATTCAGGTAAAGGAGCATTCAGGGGCTGACTGGCAACTTTCGGCTCAGGGGGCAAGTACAAACTAGAGGCCCATGGTGCAGCGACTCGGCCCCCCTCCTATTCTCCCTGGCCTTCTCCTGACCCCCATTCCATGCTGAAGCTCCACTCCAGATACTCTCTACTTAACGACCAAATCCAGGTTCCCGACCTGGCCAGCCGGAGGCTGATTGGGGGAGCTGGGAAAGCTTGGTCGGGGCTGGCTGGGGAGGAGAGTCTCCAGTGGGGCATGGAATCGGCCTCTGCTCAGACACAGTTTACACCATCCATGTTGGGGGGAGGCCTGCGCTCTGTCCTTGTCTTCATCCCACACTCAGTAGGTCAGCTGCAGGGACTTTTTACTTCCCTTCACCAGGAATCCTTTAGGTATGTCTGTGGCAGAAGCAGTGCAGCCTTTTTATGGGGCTTCAGAGCAGCTCGGGGGGGGGGGGGCAATTGCCCCCCTGGCCCAGTCCTATCCAGGGAGCATTTGTGAAGTCAGATACTGATGTTGAATAATGAGACCTGGCTGGCATTTGGAGTTAGAATGCATTGCAAAGGTAGGATTGAGGTTTAGGGCTCTGTGCAGTTCTTCCACACCAAACTCATCAAACCATGTCTTTATGGATCTGGCTTTGTGCACAGGGGCACAGTCATGCTGGAACAGAGAAGGGTCTTGAACAAACTGTTACCACAAGCTTGGAGGAGCACAATTCTCTAAGGCTCACCATACATGTTACAGATTGACAATGTGTACAGTCAACTTTAGATCTACCAAAACTGAGACATATGGGAACCTACCTAAAATGGTGATCATTCAATTTGTATCCAATCAAACAAGCCCTGGCACTACATATTTATTGGTAGATCTAAAAGAGACTGTACAATATGATTATAACTTGTGTGGTGGATTTAAAATGTCTTTGCATTAATGGAACCCATGCATAATTTTGGGCTTGATTTTATGTGCTGAAACACTCAGTGAACTCAGTAACTGAAGGGGTGTCCAACTAGCCAAATAATGTTGATAACATGGCGTATATGTAAAAACATGTAAAAGAGACACTGTAAAAAGATTTCTAGGGACTGCTTGCATAGGGATGCACAGAACACCTGTGCATCCTCATTTGGGTAAACATGGCCCTTGCAAAGGTGTATTCTGTAGTAGGCCCATGTGGACAGGGCCCATGTGGACAGGGCCTTAAAGCAGAACTTCACCCAAAAAGGAAAGCTCGGCTTGTTTGCATCCCCCCCCCCCATCCACTGCCACACTTGGCACTTTGTGGGGGGTGGATACCTGATTTTGACAGGTACCCTATCCCACTTCAGGTCTGATGCGATGTAGCGGTCTGAACAGGAAGTTCGGACTCCCCTCCTCCCCCCGCAGCTTTATGGAACACATCACAGGTCCCAGAAGTCTATGGGACAATTCACAAAGTGCAGCGTGACTTGCGGCTTCCCTGCCTGTTTCCCTTACTTACAATGCCGGCGCCTGCACCCAAAGTCAATTGAAGAATCAGCTTGGGTGAGGACATTGCTGGATCCTTGGACAGGTAAGTGTCCTTATATTAAAAAGTCAACAGCTACAGTATTTGTAGCTGCTGACTTTTAATTTTTTTTTTGGGGAGGGAGCCTGGAGCTCCTTTTTAAAATGTCCTTTATCTCCAGCTCTTGCTCCTGTTTATTTCCAAAAGACTACAGCAAGCTTTACATTATGTTATGGACTTGTGTATTAAGCGATAATGCTGGCAAAATATAAGATAATAGGCTAATACCTTGGAGGGATGGACAAACAAGGTTTTCTTTTGGCAATATTGTCCCACAAAAATTATTTAATTTTCTATGCAATCTATTGATAGAAAGATGTAGTAAAATTGAAAAAAAAAAGAGATTTTGTAAATTTTACCACTGTAAGATTTAAAAATAACTACTGTTACTGTAGATCAGGTGTGTTTAACTCAATTTCATTGCGGGCCGCATCAGCATCATGGTTGTCCTTAAAGGGTCGGTTATATCTGAAAGACTATGTAAATTTATGTAGCGCTTTGTTTTTTTCAGAGAATAGGTTCAGGAACTCAGCCACCAGTGAAATGCTTTGAACTGTGGTTGTGGCCAATTTGCACTTACAGTGGGAGTATCTTAAAGAGGCAATAAATACCAGGAGTGTCTTATGTAGGGGATGCGCTATGTACAAAGTGCAGAGTTCAGGGGGGCACTGTGTGCAGAGTTGAGGAGTGCGCTACATACAGAGTGTAGGGTTTAACCACTTGCCGACTGCCTAACGCCGATCTACGTCGGCAGTCAGCCCCTCACAGGCAAAGTGACGTAGGGCTACGTCACTAGCTTGTGAGGGTCTAGGGAGCGAGCGCGCGCCGCCGGAGGCGCGCTCCCGCGTGGTCACGGACCCCCCCGCGCGTGTGACCAGCGGACCCGATGTCCGCCGGTCACTCGGCGATCGTCGGGGGAGAGGGAGAATGTCAGGCAGCTTGTGTAAACAAGCCACCTGTCATTCTCCTCGCTGTAAAGACACTGATCACACGGATCTAGTATGTAGATCCGTTGATCAGTGTCCTTACAGCTCAAGCCACAGCCAATCACAGTAGAAAGCACGCCCCTAGGGACACACATAGCCCCTCCCTCCCAAATAAAGTTAACCCCTTCACTACCAGTGTATTTTTACAGTAACAGTGCATATATATAGCACTGATTACTGTAAAAATGTCACTGGTAACCCCAAAAGTGTCACAAATGTCAGTCAAGGGTCCGATCTGTCCGCCGCAATGTCGCAGTACCGCAAAAGAAATCGCAGATCGCCGCCATTACGCGTTTAAAAAAAAAACAACAAAAATGACAAAAATCTTTCTCTTTGTTAGTAAACGCGATAACTTTTGCGCAAACCAATCAAAATACGCTTTTTGCGATTTTTTTTACCAAACATAGGTAGCATAAAACAAATTGGCCGAAAATGTTAAAAAATTTTGATTTTTACATTTTTTTTGGGGAAATTTCATATAAAAAAATGTGAAAAATATTGCTATTTTTGCAAAATTGACGCTCTTTTTTTGTTTATAGCGCGTGATCAAAAAATCGCACAGGTGATCAAATACCACCAAAAGAAAGCTCTGTTTGTGGGAAAAAAAGGACGCCAAATTTGTTTAGGTACAGCGTCGCACGACCGCGCAATTGTCCGTTAAAGTCACGCAGTGCCGAATCGCAAAATACCCCCTGGTCGGAATGGGGGTAAAATCTTCCGGGGCTTAAGTGGTTAAGGGTGTGCTATGTACAAATTGCAGGGTTCAGCTCTCTGTAATAGGCTGTCCACATCTCACCTTCACCCCTCCCCCTGGGGGTGAAGGCCACATTAATGGCATGGCTGGCTGGATTCAGCCCGTGGGCCTTGTGTTTGACACATGTGCTGAGATAAAGGTATTGATTTACTAAATCTGGAGAATGACAAATCTGGTGCAGTTCTGCATGGTAGCAAATCAGATCCTAACTTCAGCTTACTCAATTAGGCTTTCACAAAAAAACATGGAAATGAATTAATTTCTATGCAGAGCTGCTCCAGATTTTTCACTCTCCAGTTTTAGTAAATCAACCCCAAAAGTATACGTTTTTTTATAAGGTTTAAAATTTTTGTTTTATTTATGGTTTAAATTTTTTTTTCAGGTTTAAAATTACACTAAAATTATGTTTCTGGTACAAAGCATTGGATTTGCTAGGCAAAACGGCCCTTTTTCAAATACTGCACATTTGGCACTGAAGAAAAAAAATTACAAACAAAAAGAATGACATAAAAAAAAATCAAGTGTAATAAAGACAACATTTTTTAAAATTTTATAGATAGAGTGGTGAGGAGTTAGAAGCCGTGTCTTGTTTTTATTACTGTATGTGTCTTTATTAGGAAGATTCAGTCTCTCTAATTGACCTGATCACCGGTATTACCACGAAAAAAGTGAGGGTCAATCCAAAAATTTCAGCTGTCATCAGAACAGAAACAGGAGGGAAATCTTCCACTGGGGACACTTGTTCTCATGACAACTAAGAGGGGATTTCCTTTACACTGGAAAGATATCATCTCACTCCCTGCTGAGTTCAAAGGGTAAAAAGTAAAAAAAAAAAAAATTTCCCTAAAGAGACACAGATGAAAAAAAAAAAAATCTAAGAGCGGTTATAACCTTTCTCCACTCTATCCAAAATTAAAAAAAAAAAAAAAAAAAAAAAGGTTTGGCTTTCGATATACATTAAATAAAAAATAAAAATCAGCAGAAAAATAGGAGTTGTAGATTATTAAAGGCTTACGTCGGAATACATTTTAGTTTTTTTTTTGTTACTTGGTTGCTTTAACTGATGCCATATACAGATCAAAGGTTACCTGTTTAAACTACATATGAATAAAAATAGTACATACAATGTAAAAACTTTTACATTGTATTTACTCAATGACACTTGAAGAATATCTGCAAGTGTCATTTTACAAAGGAGTGGCTTGAATCTAAATTTTGACAGCTGCTTCTGCTTTGTGATACATAGTAAATCCCAGCTGTCATTTTGACAGCTGGGATTTGCTGGTAATAGCAGTAAGAGAGCAGGGGGAAGGTTCGGGATGTATAAGATATGCCCTAGGAACTAGGTATCTTGATGTTGTTTTTATGGTATATCTTCTACGCCCAAGGCCCTCAGGTGATTTAGGCCTCTTTCACACATACGGTCCGTTCAGTTCATCAGTTCAGTCACGTCAAAATGTATCAGTTTTTCATCCGTTTTTTCATCCGTTTTTCATCCGTTTTTTCATCCGTTTTTCATCTATTTTTTCATCCGTTTTTCATCCGTTTTTCATCCGTTTTTGGATGAAAAACGGACTGTTTGTCTGTTTACATCTGTTTTTCGTCCGATCCGTTCTTTTGACGGATGAAAAATAGGGCTTTCATCCGTTCCAAAAAACGGACATTGATGGAAGCAGATGAAAACGGATGTTAACGGATGATCATCTGTTGTCATCCGTTTTTACATAGAGATGCACTGATGTCCATTTTTCATCCATCAATGGATGGATGAAAAACGGACATACGGACCCTATGTGTGAAAGGGGCCTAAAAAAGATTTAAACCCTGGGAAAAAAAAGGTTACTGCTATAAGTACCCCTGCTAATATTCATCTTGGATTCTATCCTTCATCATTCTTCATCTTCATCACATGATTATGTGCCTAGGGTTTTAGTCAGGTAACCAGCACTAGAGGGGGACTGAAGCAGCATTTACTCCAGGAAAGGTTAGTATTTTATGCCTTCTATTCTATCAGCAGCACTGTGAAAAGAAAAGAAAAAAAATGAGTGTTGGCAACTTTATATATAGAATATTTTAATTTTTTTATAAAAACCTTACAGGAGTTGTAAACCGTAGATATGAAATGTGAACAAAGCATATTCCTCTATAGTGTGTACTTGTCTCAGTACAGAGCACTAAGTGTCATTTCTGTCTGCTGCTTTGTTCTTCTGCTATCAGCATAAGTCATGTCTGGCAAGTTTTTCTGACACCCAGAGATAAAGAGGGGACAGGGAAGGGACCTCAAGCACACAGCCGGTGATTGACAGCCTCAGTTCTGTTCCTGTGTGGTGTGTGAAGAGAGGGAGGGGTGTCTCTTTCTTCCAATCAGCTCTCAGAGCTCTCCTCCCTGAGCACTGCGATGCGTAACATCAGCTCTTTGCCCCCCTGTTTTCTGACAGCTCATACTAGCTGTATAAATTCTGCACTTTGAACTGAAGTAGAGAAAAGACGACTGCAGATAAACAGGTACAACGTATGTGGGAGGATTTGTTCCATCTCTGTGTATCACCTGAGGCCAGTCAATTCACTGGGTACTTCACTGGGTATATGTAAGAGTTTACAGACACTTTAAGTTTTACACATTGTTAACATTAAAATATAGAGTTTACCCATGACACTGAATTTCCAGAGCATTCTGGCCATTCTGGACTTTCTTTAAAAAAAAAAAACAGCACTGACTACCACTTTTTGAGTGTCTGGGACTAACTGAAAATCCAGATATATGGAATGTTTATAGCAGGGAAGAAATGTGGTCCCTCTTCTGACAAATTCAGGTGTGTGTAATTTGAGCTCCTGCTATTGAGGTCTGTTCACAGCACAGACTACTCACAGCAAAACAGTAAAACCAACCTAGTAAAATGGCAAAAGCAGCCTAGAGCTTCACCTACTGGCCGTAAGAGGTAACAAAAAAATGTTGTCGTAATATACTGAATTAGGTACATTTTTTTTTTACTATTTATTTTCATTTATTTCACTTATTAACCACTTAAGCCCCGGAAGATTTTACCCCCTTCCTGACCAGGGCCTATTTTGGGATTCGGCACTGCGTGACTTTAACAGACAATTTCACGTTGTGCGACGCTGTACCCAAATGAAATTGACGTCCTTTTTTTCCCACAAACAGAGCTTTCTTTTGGTGGTATTTGATTACCTGTGCGATTTTTTAATCATGCGCTATAAACAAAAAAAGAGCGACAATTTTGCAAACATAACAATATTTTTCACATTTTTTTTATATGAAATTCCCCAAAAATAATGTAAAAATCAAATTTTTTTTAACATTTTAGGCCAATATGTTTTGTGTTACATATGTTTGGTAAGAAAAAATCACAATAAGCGTATTTTGATTGGTTTGCGCAAAGGTTATTGCGTTTACTAACTAAGGGAAAAATTGTTGTAATTTTTATTGTTTTTTTTTTTAACGAGTAATGGCGGCGATCTGCGATTTTTTTTGCGGGACTGCGACATTGCGGCGGACAGATCGGACCCTTGACTGACATTTTTGACACTTTTGGGGGTACCAGTGACATTACTACAGTAATCAGTGCTATACATATGCACTGTTATGGTAAAAATGACACTGGCAGGGAACTTTATTGGAGAAGGAGGGGTTAAGTGTGTCCCTAGGGGCGTGATTCTAACTGTGCAGGGGTGTGGCTTTTCATGTAACAGCAGAGACATACGATCCTACATAGCAGGACCGTATGATCTCTGCTGTTACACAAGGGAGACTGACAGGCGACTTTGTTTACATTAGCCGCCTGCCTTTCTCCCTCTGTAACCGATGATTGCAAGTGAGCGGTGGACATCGGGTCCACCGCTCACACGCGCGGGGGGGTCCGTGAGCGAGCGGGAGCGTGCCTCCGGCGGCGCGCGCTCGCTCCCTAGAGCCTCACAGGCTAGTGACGTACCCCTACGTCACTTTGCCTGTGAGGGGCTGACTGACAACGCCGTAAATAGTTGTGCGGCAGTCGGCAAGTGGTTAAATAACGTTTTTTTTTTTTTTTGCTGCTGAACATAATATATAGAATAAAGTCCATAGAAAAAAAATGAAATACAATTTAAAAAAAAAGTACAATAGAGATAATTAAATGAAAAAAGTGTTTGCTTTATAACCTTTTACTGGTCTATTCCTGATTTAAGTACACCCTTTAATAAAAAAAATATATATATATTCCTTCCACATTCAGAGGTCTTTTGAAAAACTTCGGCTGAAGTTTACTGTTTGTTTTTGTTGTTTGTGAAATCAAATGTGTCATTTATCTTAATCAGCCTGCATTATTTATATTACTCTTTTTTTTTTTTTTTTTTTTTAGAAAGGGGAAAAAAAAATTCCTAAAAATTAATTGCGTATTTTACTAACATGATACAGCTAACGTTTTATGATAAGCATCAGTGTAATGGTATTTTAGGTAGGCCATTTATGAAATGTACTTTGATTCTGGCATAAATCATCTCACGGTGAATATAAATCAAACCATGGTCTCTAATTATGCTTCATGAATATATTTGCTCTGGGTTTGAATATATAACAAATGATTAACAGAGAAAATCTCGCTCACACTGGAGGTGAGAGATACGTGAGTCAGTCTCAGCTGATGTGTATGCATGACTGGGCATTAAGGCTGGGGTATGGAGCGGGCACTCTCCTAGGGGTGAGACTACAAGTGGTGTGATGGCAGCCATTGTGATAGATCCCATGAGGTCTCAGGGGCCAGGAATAATCACTGCTTGTCTTTTTTAAAGCTGAACTCCAAGCAGATAGAGAAGGCGCACATTAATGCAGCTCTATTATCATTAATACAATATTATTTTTTAATAACTGCAAGCAATGTAAGTACTGGAACTTGTACTGAATTGTCCTCTTGCAAGTCTACTGTACAGCAGAGTTCAGACAGGGATGGAGAAGCAGCACAAGGAGCTAATCAGGGGGGCTGCAGTATAAGGAGCATGCTGATATGAGGAGAGAGCATATCTCATAGCTCATCAGTCAGCTGCTTCTCCTTTCTCTGTCCAGTCACAAGGTGAGGGGTGGTGGAAAGACACATTTGCCTTTCAGTATTATTTTAAGTGCTCCCTGTGACCCCTGAGATTTGAGGTGCTTTAATATGCAAATATCAACCATGGGAAGCAAAGTGGAGAGTTGCACCACTCCCTTCCTCCACTTGTATCTAACTATTGATTTTTAAAGTATAATTAAGCTGTATCTGAGCACCACAAACCAAAAACACTGTTTAATGAATGTTTAATAGTCAAAGCAAATTCACCCGTCTTGGACCTCTGCACTATGTACCTTACCAAACCTGGAACTCTGCACTATGTACCCTACCCAACCTGGAACTCTGCACTATGTACCTTACCCAAGCGGGACCTCTGCACTATGTACCTTACCCAACCTTGACCTCTGCACTATGTACCTTACCGAACCTTGACCTCTACACTATGTACCTTACCCAACCTGGACCTCTGCACTATGCACCTTACCCAACCTGGACCTCTGCACTATGTACCTTACCCAACCTGGACCTCTGCACTATGTACCTTACCCAACCTGGACCTCTACACTATGTACCTTACCCAGCCTGGACCTCTGCACTATGTACTTTACCCAACCTGGACCTCTGCACTACTTACCTTACCTAATCTGGAGCTCTGCACTATGCACCTTACCCAACCTGGACCTCTGCACTATGCACCTTGCCCAACCTGGACCTCTGCACTATATACCTTACCCAACCTGGACCTCTGCACTATGTACCTTACCTAACCTGGACTTCTGCACTATGTACCTTACCCAACCTGGACCTCTGCACTATGTACCTTACCTAATCTGGAGCTCTGCACTATGCACCTTACCCAACCTGGACCTCTGCACTATGCACCTTGCCCAACCTGGACCTCTGCACTATATACCTTACCCAACCTGGACCTCTGCACTATGTACCTTACCTAACCTGGACTTCTGCACTATGTACCTTACCCAACCTGGACCTCTGCACTATGCACCTTGCCCAACCTGGACCTCTGCACTATGTACCTTACCCAACCTGGACCTCTGCACTATGTACCTTACCCAACCTGGGCCATTTCAGAAAATACCCTATCCAACCCAGACCATTGCACAATTTACCTTACTCAACCTAAACCATTGTACAATATACCTTACCCAACCAGCATTGCACAATACTGTTTACCTTACCCAACTTAGGCCTTTGCAGAATATACCTTACCCAATCTGAACCATTGTAGAATATACCTTATCCAACCCGGACCATTGCAGAATACTGTATACCTTACCCAACCCAGGCCTTTGCAGAATATACCTTACCCAACCCAGACCACTGCACAATATACCTTACCCAACCCAAACTATTGCAGAATACTGTATATCTTGCCCAACCCTTGCCTTGCCCAACCTGAACAAATTCACCATATACTTTACCTTACCCAAACTGGACTATTGCACAATATACCTTACCCAACCTGAACCATTGCAGAATACTGTATACCTTACCCGATCTGGGCCATTGCACAATATACCTTACCCAACCCAGGCCTTTTCAGAATATACCTTACCCAACCTGGATCATTGAACAAAATAGCTTATCTAACCCGGACTATTGCAGAATATACCTTACCCTACCAGGACCAATGCACAATTTACCTTACCCAACTCGAACCATTGCAGAATACTGTATACCTTACCCAACCTGGGCCATTACACAATATACCTTACCCAACCCGGACCCCTGCACTATGTGCCTTACATACTTCTGACTAGGGATGATCGAACTTTTCAAAAGTTCGGTTTGGCCAGAACATCCGAACTTCCCGAAAGTTCAGCCCGGATTTCAGAACCCCATTGAAATCAATGGGACCCGAACTTCGGTAATAAAAAAACACTATTTTGAAGCCCTAAAACCCATACCCCAGGGACTATTAATCACACAAAAAAAGTTCTTAAAAATTGTCATTTTTGATAGAGAGCCAATTATTGGAAAAATTAAAAAAAAAAAAAAAAAAAAAAAAAAAAAAAAAATTCTTTGGATTTAGTATCTGGGGTGTCTAAAAAGTGTACCTGTGAAGTTTCAGCTCTGTAGCATGTCCAGAACCATAAAATAAAAAAGATCATTAGACCCCCCAGACACAAAATCACACAAAAAAAAAGTTCTTAAAAATTGTCATTTTTGATAGAGAGCCAATTATTGAAAAAAAAATATATATATATATCTTTGGATTTAGTATCTGGGGGGTCTAAAAAGTGTACCTGTGAAGTTTCAGCTCTGTAGCATGTCCAGAACCATAAAAAAAAAAAAAAGATTGTTTGTATTAGAACACTTATAGAACAGGTTAGTGGCTTCTCGCTTTTCACACCTTGCCAGTTTAGTAGCAAGCGTTTTTTTGGGCATTTTTTGGGTTCTTTGGAGTCAGGAAAAACATCTGAACTTGTGTATAGTGGTATATATACCACTATACACAAGTTCAGATGTTTTGCCTGCCTCCAAAGAACCCAAAAAAATGCCCAAAAAAACGCTAGCGTCAAAAAAAAAAAAAAAACGCCCAGGTGTGTTGTTGCTGGCATTTTTTCGGGGTTTTTGGAGGCAGGCAAAACATCTGAACTTGTGTACACACACATACTTATATGTATTTTACACTTAGACATATATAGGTGTTATAGGAGCGTAACCATATTAGTGTAAATGATTTCATTAGCGCAAGCATATATTTCTGCTACTATCACACCTATATATGTCTAGGTGTGTATATACATATAAGTATGTGTGTATATATACCCGTATACAAAAGTTCAGATGTTTTGCCTGCCTCCAAAAACCCCCAAAAAATGCCTGCAACAACACACCTGGGCGTTTTTTTTTTTGGCCCTAGCGTTTTTTTGGGCATTTTTTTGGGTTCTTTGGAGGCAGGCAAAACATCTGAACTTATGTATACGGGTATATATACTCACATACTTATATGTATATATACACCTAGACATATATAAGTGTGATATTGTCTCCATATTTGATAGTCATTTCTTTTGCATGTGTGCGCTATTCTTTTTTAATATACATGTTGCTTGGTCCATAGCTGCACCGGCTTTAGATATACATGTTCAGGGTTTGCTCCCCCAATTTTTTGCTTGTTTATTATGTATTCGGTCTGACCAGACTTCTGGGGTTGAGCATCCCACCCCCCACACACACCTGTACTCTATCAGAGTCCACTATCAAGTAGATATGGGAGGAGTCCTTTGTAGTGCATTGGCACATCTATCCCAGCAAGGAGTGTTGTCTCCAAGGGTTAGAGAGGCTGGATTCACCCCTTTTTTATGGATAGTGTAGGACCCACTGATAATGGGGTACTTTGACGCAGTGGTGGGCTTGAGCACGATATGGCCATATGGTGGGACTAAATCCCCATTTTTATTTATGGATTGTCTCCATATTTGATAGTCATTTCTTTTGCATGTGTGCGCTATTCTTTTTTAATATACATGTTGCTTGGTCCATAGCTGCACCGGCTTTAGATATACATGTTCAGGGTTTTCTCCCCCAATTTTTTGCTTGTTTATTATGTACCTTACCCAACATGGACCTCTGCACTATGTACCTTACCCAGCCTGGACCTCTGCACTATGTACTTTACCCAACCTGGACCTCTGCACTACTTACCTTACCTAATCTGGAGCTCTGCACTATGCACCTTACCCAACCTGGACCTCTGCACTATGCACCTTGCCCAACCTGGACCTCTGCACTATATACCTTACCCAACCTGGACCTCTGCACTATGTACCTTACCCAACCTGGGCCATTTCAGAAAATACCCTATCCAACCCAGACCATTGCACAATTTACCTTACTCAACCTAAACCATTGTACAATATACCTTACCCAAACAGGAGCATTGCACAATACTGTTTACCTTACCCAACTTAGGCCTTTGCAGAATATACCTTACCCAATCTGAACCATTGTAGAATATACCTTATCCGACCCGGACCATTGCAGAATACTGTATACCTTACCCAACCCAGGCCTTTGCAGAATATACCTTACCCAACCCAGACCACTGCACAATATACCTTACCCAACCCAAACTATTGCAGAATACTGTATATCTTGCCCAACCCTTGCCTTGCCCAACCTGAACAAATTCACCATATACTTTACCTTACCCAACCTGGACTATTGCACAATATACCTTACCCAACCTGAACCATTGCAGAATACTGTATACCTTACCCGATCCGGGCCATTGCACAATATACCTTACCCAACCCAGGCCTTTTCAGAATATACCTTACTCAAACTGGACCATTGTACAATATAGCTTATCCAACCAGGACCATTGCAGAATATACCTTACCCAACCTGGACCATTGAACAATATAGCTTATCTAACCCGGACTATTGCAGAATATACCTTACCCAACCAGGACCATTGCACAATTTACCTTACCCAACTCGAACCATTGCAGAATACTGTATACCTTACCCAACCTGGGCCATTACACAATATACCTTACCCAACCTGGACCCCTGCACTATGTGCCTTACATACTTCTGACTAGGGATTATCAAACTTTCAAAAGTTTGGTTCGGCCAGAACATCCGAACTTCCCGAAAGTTCGGCCCGGATTTCAGAACCCCATTGAAATCAATGGTACCCGAACTTCGGTAATCAAAAAACACTATTTTGAAGCCCTAAAACCCAATACATGCCCCTAAAAAGTGCCTAGGGTTCTGGGTCATACCCCAGGGACTATTATTCACACAAAAAAAAGTTCTTAAAAATTGTCATTTTTGATAGAGAGCCAATTATTGGAAAAATTAAAAAAAAAAAAAAATTCTTTGGATTTAGTATCTGGGGTGTCTAAAAAGTGTACCTGTGAAGTTTCAGCTCTGTAGCATGTCCAGAACCATAAAAAAAAGATTGTTTGTATTTTGTCACTTATAGAACAAGTTAGTGGCTTCTCGCTTTTCACACCTTGCCGGTTTAATAGCAGGCGTTTTTTTGGGCATTTTTTGGGTTCTTTGGAGGCAGGAAAAACATCTGAACTTGTGTATATGGGTATATATACCACTATACACAAGTTCAGATGTTTTGCCTGCCTCCAAAGAACCCCAAAAAATGCCCAAAAAAACGCTAGCGTCAAAAAAAAACAAACGCCCAGGTGTGTTGTTGCTGGCATTTTTTGGGGGTTTTTGGAGGCAGGCAAAACATCTGAACTTGTGTACACACACATACTTATATGTATTTTGCACTTAGACATATATAGGTGTTATAGGAGCGTAACCATATTAGTGTAAATGATTTCATTAGCGCAAGCATATATTTCTGCTACTATCACACCTATATATGTCTAGGTGTGTATATACATATAAGTATGTGTGTATATATACCCATATACACAAGTTCAGATGTTTTGCCTGCCTCCAAAAAACCCCAAAAAATGCCTACAACAACACACCTGGGCGTTTTTTTTTTGGCCCTAGCGTTTTTTTGGGCATTTTTTTGGGTTCTTTGGAGGCAGGCAAAACATCTGAACTTGTGTATACGGGTATATATACTCACATACTTATATGTATATATACACCTAGACATATATAAGTGTGATAGTAGCAGAAATATATGCTTGCGCTAATGAAATCATTTACACTAATATGGTTACGCTCCTATAACACCTATATATGTCTAAGTGTAAAATACATATAAGTATGTGTGTGTACACAAGTTCAGATGTTTTGCCTGCCTCCAAAAACCCCCAAAAAATGCCTGCAACAACACACCTGGGCGTTGTTTTTTTTTTTTTTTGACGCTAACGTTTCTTTGGGCATTTTTTGGGGTTCTTTGGAGGCAGGCAAAACATCTGAACTTGTGTATACGGGTGTATGTACACACATAGTTATATGTATATACACACCTAGACATATATAGATGTGATAGGAGCATAACTATATTGGTGTTAATTATTTCATTAGCGCAAATAGTTTTTTCTGCTCCTTTCACACCTATATATGTGAAGGTGTATATATACATATATGGGTGTGTATATATACCCCCTATGCACATGTTCAGATGTCATGCCTGACTCCAAACATGTGCTCAAAAAATCACTATAGACGCCTGCAGCCAAAAAGCAAGCTGACAGGGGCGAAGCCATATTACTGCAGCGAAAGTGACTTGAGAGAAACTATCTTTTCTCTATAGCGGTCACCCTGATATGGAAGGATTTGGTCACCCTGCCATAACAGTCACTGTCAGTTCACCCTACACTACATTACGGTCACCCTGATATGGAAGGGTTTGGTCACCCTGCCATAGCAGTCAGTTAACCCTACATTACATTACGGTCACCCTGACACTTCACACTTTCCCTACAGAAACTAAATTTTTTAAGCTAACTAAAGTGTAAAAGAGCACTCTAACTACACTAGATATCCCTTTCCTCACACTAATAAATGCTAAATGACACTTTTAAAGTAAAATTAACAGAACTGCTTCCACTCTCTACTATGTCCCTATATTACAATGCTAGGAGTTTGGCGGGGGCTATCTTATATACTGGGGGGTGTATTCACTAATGATTGACCTAGGGACCCCCAATCACATTCCTAGCATTCTCCTGCCCCCTCAATTGGCTTTTGCTAATGGTTCTGGTCCAATCAAGGGCTTTTAAAGCCCATTTCCTGAACCATTGCATTTTGGTCGGTTCTGGTTGCCGAATTCCAAACTTTTTGGGCAAAAAGTTCTAAATTCGGCCGAACCTCGAACACCCAATGTTCGGGCCGAACCGATGGTCGACCCGAACCGTTCTATCATCCCTACTTCTGACTCCTGCACCCAGTAAGTAGGCTCCAATTTTAAGCCCCTTCCACCTTTAGCACAATTTTGCCACAACAACCTTTCACTGTGCGCACCACTATTATTCCAACAAACCATTCTACCCCCCTTCTCCACTCCCATAAACAGAAATTTCTGTGTATGTGAATTTCCCCCACGTGTAAAAAAGTATACACGTTAAATGACCCCAGTCACCTAAGTGGGTCAAGCATCCAGCCAGAGAAGTTTGAACTCCAGTTAGTGACGTCAGGATCAGGGTGAAATTCTAGGAGCTTGCACCTTTAACAAAGGTTTACTGATATCAGCCTTCATATTTCTGTGCAGACAGGTGCACTTTAGCAGATCGTTTGGCAGGTAAATGAGTTTCTAAATATGTTTTTCAGCTGTGTTTAGCTGTTTGGCTGGGACAAGAATGGAACCAGCTGTGCACTCACATTACAGTTTACACAGAGTAAAGTGGCATTGGCACCTCCGGCTTCTTCTCCGATTCCATTCTGTTATTGTTCTTCAATTTGTTCATAGTAAGGACAGCTGATTGTTCTTAAAGGAGAACTCCAGCTACCTATTTAAATCTGTAGCTTGCAATTAAAATAATCCCTGGTGACCCCCCCCCCCCGACAACAGCTGCCCTTCAAGCTGCCAAGCGGACAGGGGTGCACATATGCAGTAGCAG
The DNA here is from genome assembly GCF_965119305.1 of Pelophylax lessonae. Taxonomy (NCBI): domain Eukaryota; kingdom Metazoa; phylum Chordata; class Amphibia; order Anura; family Ranidae; genus Pelophylax; species Pelophylax lessonae. Next base: position 267,250,315 of record NC_138775.1, on the reverse strand, counting down.
CAATTTGCAGCAAAAATTATCCTCCCCATCACATTTGACCTGCAGAATTGCCCACCGAACACACTATGGGCCATGATGCACGTGGTGGTAGAGGGGTTTTAGGAGTTAAACACTACAGAACACCTCCTCAGCGCCTGCCAAACGTTCTCAACCTATAGATTGCTCTTCAGAGGGTGCTTCTATTACCTGCAAAGATGGATCAAATCTAAATTGCCTCAATTAAATAAAAACTTTAAGAAAATTCTAAGTACAAATAATACACACAATAGTAATGTAAACAATACACAAAATCAGTGCAATACAGTAGTATCAATGTGTGAAAATATATATATATAAAAAGAGCAGTTATATATATATATATATTTTTTTTTCACACATTTATATATATATATATATATATATATATATATATATATATATATAAAGAGCAGTTTTTTATATATATATATATATATATATATATATATATTTTTTTTTTTTTTAAATATATATTTTCACACATTGATACTATTGCACTGATTTTGTGAATTGTTTACATTACTATTGTATGTATTATTTCTACTTAGAATTTTCTAAAAGTTTTTATTTATTTGAGGCAATTTAGATTTGATTAATCTTTGGAGGTAGTAGAAGCATGGCACGTTGATTGGGTTCTTTTAACCACTTGCCGACCGCCCGCCGCGCTGGCTAGGGTACGCAAATCGCAGTACCTGTATGTCAATCCAAGGGAGCGATCCTGTGGGTGCGCGGACCCCCATTAGCCAGCGGGGAAGCTGATTTATGGGGCTGGTGGCCGCAATTGCCGCCGGGCACCCGCGATTGCTCCCCGTGGACAGAGAACAGCAGTCTGCTGTTATAAACACAGGAAACTCAGGAATCAGCACAGAGTCCCTATAATCCTCCTATTTAGGAACACAGGTCTCTGTGTTGATTCCACATAGCACAAAAAAATCAAAACTGCACAGATGTCCAAATACCACCAAAAGAAAGCTCTATTTGGGTATAGCGTCGCATAACCGCGCAATTGTCCATTAAAGTAGCGCAGTGCTGAATTGCAAAAAATGGCCTTGTCATTAAGGGGGTAAAACCTTTCGGTCCATATATATGAGCACAGACATTGAATTTGACAGGTCCCCCGAGTGGGCTCATTATGGAGTCATACCAAAAAAATAACTGGCTCCTATCTTTTTAAGCTGGCTTCTAGATTCAAAGCAAATTTTTCAAGCCCTGCTTTAAACTAAAAGATGCTAAGAGTTTAATGCTGCTAGAATGTTTTTTAATTTCCAAGTTTAAAATCCACTAAAAAATGTTATTGACCTTCTTACTATTCCCTGATGCATACAGTATGTGTGGGGGCAGGGTGAGCACGCCCAACCACTGTACATTTGTGTCCATGATGAGGCTTCTGGGATTTAGAGCTGAGAGCGCGCTCCATGCATGAATATTCCCCTGCTTTGACTGTGACTTCTTAAGGGGGAAATGAATGGTGATCTGCATTTAAGGTTTAAATTTGTAAATTTAAAAAAAATTTAAATTTAAAATTTAAATGTTTTAAAAAAAAAGGTTTAATTTTTATTTCAACAATCCTTTATGATATGGTATAAACAGTCCTCCTCATTTTTCTTTTGCCTTTTTTTTCCCCCTCAATTTGTTGACTCTATATTGTTCCCTAAATGGTTTCAGCTTTTTATTTTATTTGTTTGTCCCCCCTACCCTTCCTTTTGCTCCCCCTTTTTTTTCGGTTAGACATGATTTCTCATTTACATGATAACAAGATAGATAATGCAACTTTTTTTTTAACACAATATCCTATATTGTGATATGTATTGTATATATTAATGCTTCATGTATCATTTCACTTATCAAAATTGAAACGTGGATACTGAAGAAGCCCTCTATTTGGGCGAAACGCGTTGATCCATATGCATCAGTCCATGCATTGTCTGCACAGAATGGTCATAATATATGCTTGATTGCACTATTTATTAGGCTTTGATAATATACATGTTTTTAATGACTTTTGTATTAATAAAGCTTGTTTTAGAACATAGTTTGTTTACGTAGTACACTTTTTAACACTTAAAAATCCTCCTTTCCCATTAACTCTTTTACTTTAGGAGATATGGGATCTTATCTTCCAATGAATCTATTTGTATGGGGATAGTGCCAGGCATTTTAATTACAGGGCCCCACCCCACCTAATTACTCCATGCACACGCCCAGCACACGATTGGCTCCCGCTGCTGTCAATCAAATCCTGTAACATGGGAGGGGGGGCAGAGTCCAGCTTTCTGTGTCAATGAATGTAGCAGCGTGACTCGGGAGCAAGCATGCACAGGTGCCCTTTCCCTGGGGGCACGCCATGAGGAGGAGGAGCCTGGAGTGCCGGCGGGGGACCCCAGAATAAGAGGATCAGCACAAAATGATTGCACAGGACAGGTAAGTATAACATGTATGTTATTTTAATTTAGAAAAAAAAACAAAGCTTTAAAGGGCTGCGGAAAGGGGTTATCTTTGTGATCTTTGAAGACAAATTATTCCACAGTACATGCAGCTACAGAGGAAATTGATAGCTCGTTTTAAAGCTCTTTTGCAGCTTGGGAGATGAGAATATATACAGTTGTGCTAGTAAGTTTACATACCCTGCCAGAATTTATGATTTCTTGGGCATTTTTCAGAGAATATGAATGATAACACAAAAACTTTTCTATCACTCATGGTCAGTGTTTTGCTGAAGCCATTTATTATCAATGAACTGTGTTTACTCTTTTTAAATCATAATGACAACAGAAACTACCCAAATTACCCTGATCAAAAGTTTACATATCCCAGTTCTTAATACCGTGTATTGCCCCCTTTAACATCAATGACAGCTTGAAGTGTTTTGTGGTATTTGTGGATGAGGCTCTTTATCTTCTCAGATGGTAAATCTGCCCATTCTTCCTGGCAAAAAGCCAGTTCCTGTGAATTATTGGACTGTCTTGCATGAGCTGCATGTTTGAGATCTCCCCAGAGTGACTCAATGATATTGAGGTCAGGAGACTGAGATGGCCACTCCAGAACCTTCACTTTATTCTGCTGTAGCCAACGACAGGTCGACTTCGCCTTGTGTTTAGGATCATTGTCATGTTGGAATGTCCAAGTACGTTCCATGCGCAGCTTCCGGGCTGATGAATGCAAATTTTCCTCCAGTATTTTTTGATAACATACTGCATTCATCTTGACATCAATTCTTACCAAATTTCCTGTGCCTTTGTAGCTCACACATCCCCAAAACATCAGTGATCCACCTCCCTGTTTCACAGTAGGAATGGTGTACCTTTCATCATGGGCCTTGTTGACTCCTCTCCAAATGTAGCGTTTATGGTTGTGGCCAAAAAGCTAAATTTTGGTCTCATCACTCCAAATGACTTTGTGGCAGAAGGTTTGAGGCTTGTCTCTGTGCTGTTTGGTGTATTGTAAGAGGGATACTTTGTGGCATTTGCGTAGTAATGGCTTTCTTCTGGCGACTCGACCATGCAGCCCATCTTTCTTCAAGTGCCTCCTTATTGTGCATCCTAAAACAGCCACGCCGCATGTTTTCAGAGAGTCCTGTATTTCACCTGAAGTTATTTGTGGGTTTTTCTTTGCATCCCAAACAATTTTCCTGGCAGTTGTGGCTGACATATTAGTTGGTCTTCCAGACTGTGGTTTGGTTTCAACAGAACCTCTCATTTTTCACTTCTTGATTAGAGTCTGAACACTACTGATTGGCCTTCTCAATTCCTTGGATTTCTATTTATTGTATTATTTTTTTCTCTTTTTTTTACATTTTCCATGTTATTAGGTTTTTCCAGAAAGTAACAATACAATAGTTACATAGTTACATAGTTACATAGTTAGTGAGGTTGAAAAAAGACATCAGTCCATCCAGTTCAACCTATGATGTGTGTGTGTGTTTGCTTTAACCGTACATTGTATACCCCTGTATGTTGTGGTCTTTAAGGTGTCCATCTAATAGTTTTTTGAAACTATCAATGCTCCCTGCTGATACGACTGCTTGTGGAAGAGAATTCCACATCCTTACCATTCTTACAGTGAAGAACCCCTTACGCACTTTAAGGTTAAACCGCCTTTCCTCAAGTTTTAGTGAGTGGCCACGTGTCTTATTGTATCTCCTTTCTCTGAATAGTTTGTTCCTTATGCTCGGGTCACCAGTACAGTATTTGTACATTGATATCATATCCCCCCTCAATCGTCTTTTCTCCAGAGAGAAAAGGTTCAGTGCTTGTAGTCTTTCCTCATAGCTGATGTCCTCCATTCCCCTAATTATTTTTGTTGCCCTTCTCTGGACTTTCTCCAGTTCCAGCACATCCTTCCTGAGGACCGGTGCCCAGAACTGGACAGCATACTCCAGATGTGGCCGGACCAGAGTCTTGTAGAGTGGGAGAATAATCTCTTTATTTCTGGAGTGAATCCCCCTTTTTATACATCCCAGTATTCTGTTGGCTTTGCTTGCGGCGGCTTGGCATTGCATGCCACTGCCAAGCTTGTTGTCTACTAGTACCCCCAAGTCCTTTTCCATCCTAGACTCACCCAGAGGTCCCCCCCTAGTGAGTAGCTTGCTTTCTGGTTTCTGGCCCCCAAGTGCATTACTTTACATTTATCAACATTAAACCTCATCTGCCATGTAGTTGCCCACCCCGTTATTTTGTTTAGATCTGCTTGCAAGGTTTCCACATCCTGCATAGAAGATATTGGCATGCCTAGTTTAGTATCATCTGTAAATACTGAGATTGTACTAGATATCCCCTCCTCTAGATCATTTATGAACAAATTAAACAGGATTGGTCCCAGGACAGAACCCTGGGGGACCCCACTTTCCACACCCGCCCAATCCGAGTACTCCCCATTAATCACCACCCTCTGTACTCTCCCCTGGAGCCAGTTCTCTATCCAGGTACTCACCTTATGATCCATACCTACCTTCCTTAGTTTTTACAGTAATCGTCTGTGGGGAACAGTGTCAAAGGCCTTTGCAAAGTCCAGATACACCAAATCCACAGGCTTACCTTTATCTAGGTGGCTGCTCACTTCATCGTAGAAGGTTAATAGATTGGTTTGGCAGGAACGATTTTTCATAAATCCATGCTGATTACAACTTATAATACCGTTTTCATTACTAAAGTCTTGTATGTGGTCCCTTAACATCCCCTCCAAAATTTTGCAGACTACAGATGTTAGGCTGACCGGCCTTTAGTTACCCGGGATATATCTCGGCCCCTTCTTAAATATTGGTACCACGTTGGCTTTTTTCCAATCAGCTGGCACCATACCTGTCTGTAAACTATCCTTAAAGATCAAGAATAATGGTCTGGCAATCACCTGGCTGAGCTCATTAAGAACCCTCGGGTGCAAGCCATCCGGTCCCGGGGATTTATTTATGTTAAGTTTCTCTAGTTTAGCTCTAAGTCTATCCTCTGTTAGCCATGGCGGCACTTCCTGAGGTGTATTATTTAGTTCGGCCTTACAAGCTGGGTTTGTGTAGCCCCCCGATTCACTGAAGAGAAGAAATTATTTAACACTTCCGCCTTTTCTTTGTCCTCAGTGGCCATATTTCCTTTGTCATCTTTTATGGGGCCAATGTGTTCTGGCCTCGCTTTCCTACTGTTTATATACTTAAAGAACTTCTTGGGGTTCTTTTTACTCTCCTCCGCTATATGTCTCTCGTGTTCTATTTTAGCCGCCCTGATTTCATCTTTACATTTCTTATTACACTCCTTGTAATGCTTAAATGCTGCCAATGACCCCTCAGTCTTGTATTTTTTGAAGGCCTTTTCTTTAGCACTAATATACATTTTTATGTTGGAGTTTAGCCATCCAGGGTTTATTTTTGCTCTTTTAAATTTATTCGAAAAAGAAGTTTGGTTCCTCAGGCCAAAAAGGAAAAAGTGGGATTTTATAGGCAAGTTTAAATATAATTCATTTTATTAAGAAAGGATTACATATAAGGGTAAAAAACAACAAAAGAATAACATTGATTGCATAGGTAATAGGTATTACACAGTAGGTAATTTATGAACCATTTTACTTATTAAATGGTGATTCCTGGTTGTAGAACTAGGGTTCCGACGCGTTTCGGCATATATTGCCTTTGTCAAGGAAAAAACATCACCATTTGCTATAAAGTGAAAAAGTGAAAAATACAGAAAATTAGTGACTTATTGTGAGAAATATATCAAAGCAAAACAAATAAACATCGTTTTTTCTTTTTGTGTACCTAGACTTCAGGAACATCTGTGCCCATGGGGAAGTGGGGGGAAAGAGAAGTTCAGGTCCTATGCCCTCCAAGCTTGTTACTGGATCCTTGAGCCTATTGGTCTGAGAAAGAGGGGTGGGTTGGTTTGATGCAGGCATGAGTCATTTAGTGCCATGTTTAAGCTAATAAATTTGGATATCCAAAAATTACCTCAAGTACACGATTAATTCCTCTTGGGGATGGGTAGAGTCCTGGGGTATGTGGGAAAAACCCAGGCTTCTATGTGTAACCACGGGTACTCCTGGTTTCCCTGGGAGAGTGGATAAAATTTCGGTATGTAAGGCGTGTACATAAAAGAGGCCTAGAGGTACAGTGGGTATGAAGCTACACTTACGTTTGGAAAAAGTGGATAAAAGACACTGGTGTCCTCCGATTGGTCCCAGAGGTGTAAGCATATGATCCTATGTGAAAAATTAATAATATATAATATATAATAAGGGAAGGAGAAAGGGGATTACCGAAATAATAATGTAATGAGGCTTACTGGAAGTTTTGAAGGAGAGGTCCTTGGGTTTGACAGATTCCGAGATCAGTAGAGGGATCTGACCCTCTTACCGAGGATGCAGGGTCACTGAATTTCTGTCTAGCAGAAAGAATACATCATTTTAGTATAATATGGGTAATATTTGGGATTGGCCAGCAGGTGGCGCTGTGCCACAGTTTGGCAACTTACTTTGTAGATGCTTGTCCTCTGCCACAGAAATATGGAACTCTGTCTGGCAGAAGGAAAGAAAGGGATAACTAGTTTTGGTAAGTAAAAAAATATATTTAAGAGTGGCCAACAGATGGCGCTGTGATGTAGCTTACTTGGTATCCTGAGGGAGCATTGGGAGGCTGAAGAGTCTAGGCAGGTGCAGACCGCTGGCTTCTGACGTTCACTCCTCGCTGGCTGGAGCGGAGTGAAGTCCTGTGGATCCCCGGCCGTCTTTATATGTGAGTCGCGCATGCGCAATGAAGCGCCGGGCGACGCCGATGTTGAGTCATTGACTGCGGCCGCACGTACTGTGTGCGTGCCACAGGCTGCGCGCGCAGCCTGTCAGTGGAATGACGCGGTAGATGCATATTGAGAGGCCGCCGACACGGGGGTTGGAGCCGAGCTGTCCCAGCATGTGCTGGGTGGATGCGAGAGCATCGGATCTTGTTTTGGCTCCCAGAGTGTGCCCCCCCTGGAGGGAACCAGGGGGGGCTTACCGTGCCGGGTACAAGGGGTTGGATGGGCAGTGAGGACCCGATCTTCCCCCCACAAACATGGGTCTAAGAATTATCGAGGATCTAGGACACAATAACATTTAACCATATATACATGTATTTGAAAAGTATTAAAATCTTTATTATTATAAGGTCAACAAAGCTATTTAAGCAAGAGTGCAGGAGAATGACTCCTGAATAATAAGGGGCAATCATGTGCCGAGAGGCAGTGGGGGAAGAAAATATAGGTTCGGGGCAGCTTGGGGATGGATTTGACCCAAATGAAAGGAATGGGTTATGGTTCCCCGTAATGTGTAAAATGCGGGAAAAAGATCAATCAAAAATAGAGGATGAAAGTAGAAAAAGTAAAATAAATAAAATAAGTGAAAAAATGAAAATAAAAATAAAAAATAAAAAAATTTAAAAATAGAAAATATCAGAAATAATGATATAAAGATGAATAAAAATAAATAAAAATTAAGGATGAAAATAAATATATATGGTATATATGGAATAATGGAGGTTTTTAATCGGTTTTTCCTGATGAGAAGCCTTCCAGGAATGCCCGGTAGCTCTCATTCTCATTTAATCCTGGGAAGGAGGTGGCATAGAGATATACTTGCAAAGATGTGCGTTATTTAAATGCTTGAGTATATACTCACCCGTAATTACTTTTCCTTTGACGGCTCGTATTACCTACAGATATGCGGTGTTGCGATGGGGACAAGCTGTGCCCCATCGTACGCAAACTTGTACTTAGGTATGTGGGAGCAGGAGTCTTTGGCATCCAAAAATAACGCACATCTTTGCAAGTATATCTCGCTATGGCAGAGATACATAGACGATTTGTTCATCGTATGGGACGGACCGGAAATCCTCATTGAAGAATGTCTAAACAAAATGAACAATAACACCTATAATTTATACTTCACCAGCTCACATAGCAACCAGGAGGTTACCTTCTTGGACACTACCATAATGAAGGACACAGATGGCCAAATCTACACGAAACTATTTAGGAAAACAACCGCCGGCAATACCATACTGCATGCGGAAAGTTTCCATCCGACTCCTCTAAAACAATCCATTCCCTATAGCCAATATTTACGTATCAAACGGAACAGTTCCAAGTATGAAGACTTTCAAAAAGACGCCGACGCTCTCACTTCACGCCTATTAAAGAGAGGATATACAAAATCCTGCCTTAAACGGGCATTCAATCATGTCAGAACATTGGACCGACAAGACTTACTATACAAACCTTCAACCCAACGTAAACAACCAAATACAAACGAGACGAGAGTAATTCTCACCTTCTCGAATCAACATCAACAAGTGAGAAAAATACTTGATAAAAACTGGTCCATACTCAGGGAAGATGACCTCCTTAAGACCTTTGTACCACCCAAACCCCTCGTAACCTACAGGAAAGCAGGTTCTATTCATAACTCGCTCGTACACAGCGAATTCAAAGAGTGCTACCACAAAGACCCCTGCAAACAGAAAGGCACCTTCCCCTGTGGAAGCTGCATGCAGTGCAAGGTAATACCCAGAAGTGTCTCAAAAATTCTCCCCAACGGGGATATTTTTGAGCCGAGGCACTTTGCTAACTGTCGTACCAAAGGAGTGGTATACATGATGAACTGTCAGTGTGGAGCCTTCTACATAGGCAAAACACGGCAAGAGTTTGGCCGTCGAGTCAACAAGCATGTTGAAACCATGTCTATGGGTAATTTCCATCTTCCTCTTGGAAGACATATGACCCAAACACATGGCAATAAAATGCCCAAAATTTCTTTTTTTGCATTAGACAGAGTCCATATCCCCCCTCGTGGGGGAGACTGGAACAAAATCCTATTACAACAAGAAATGCGGTGGATCCAACGTTTGCATGCCACCTCCTTCCCAGGATTAAATGAGAATGAGAGCTACCGGGCATTCCTGGAAGGCTTCTCATCAGGAAAAACCGATTAAAAACCTCCATTATTCCATATATACCATATATATTTATTTTCATCCTTAATTTTTATTTATTTTTATTCATCTTTATATCATTATTTCTGATATTTTCTATTTTTTAATTTTTTTATTTTTTATTTTTATTTTCATTTTTTCACTTATTTTATTTATTTTACTTTTTCTACTTTCATCCTCTATTTTTGATTGATCTTTTTCCCGCATTTTACACATTACGGGGAACCATAACCCATTCCTTTCATTTGGGTCAAATCCATCCCCAAGCTGCCCCGAACCTATATTTTCTTCCCCCACTGCCTCTCGGCACATGATTGCCCCTTATTATTCAGGAGTCATTCTCCTGCACTCTTGCTTAAATAGCTTTGTTGACCTTATAATAATAAAGATTTTAATACTTTTCAAATACATGTATATATGGTTAAATGTTATTGTGTCCTAGATCCTCGATAATTCTTAGACCCATGTTTGTGGGGGGAAGATCGGGTCCTCACTGCCCATCCAACCCCTTGTACCCGGCACGGTAAGCCCCCCCTGGTTCCCTCCAGGGGGGGCACACTCTGGGAGCCAAAACAAGATCCGATGCTCTCGCATCCACCCAGCACATGCTGGGACAGCTCGGCTCCAACCCCCGTGTCGGCGGCCTCTCAATATGCATCTACCGCGTCATTCCACTGACAGGCTGCGCGCGCAGCCTGTGGCACGCACACAGTACGTGCGGCCGCAGTCAATGACTCAACATCGGCGTCGCCCGGCGCTTCATTGCGCATGCGCGACTCACATATAAAGACGGCCGGGGATCCACAGGACTTCACTCCGCTCCAGCCAGCGAGGAGTGAACGTCAGAAGCCAGCGGTCTGCACCTGCCTAGACTCTTCAGCCTCCCAATGCTCCCTCAGGATACCAAGTAAGCTACATCACAGCGCCATCTGTTGGCCACTCTTAAATATATTTTTTTACTTACCAAAACTAGTTATCCCTTTCTTTCCTTCTGCCAGACAGAGTTCCATATTTCTGTGGCAGAGGACAAGCATCTACAAAGTAAGTTGCCAAACTGTGGCACAGCGCCACCTGCTGGCCAATCCCAAATATTACCCATATTATACTAAAATGATGTATTCTTTCTGCTAGACAGAAATTCAGTGACCCTGCATCCTCGGTAAGAGGGTCAGATCCCTCTACTGATCTCGGAATCTGTCAAACCCAAGGACCTCTCCTTCAAAACTTCCAGTAAGCCTCATTACATTATTATTTCGGTAATCCCCTTTCTCCTTCCCTTATTATATATTATATATTATTAATTTTTCACATAGGATCATATGCTTACACCTCTGGGACCAATCGGAGGACACCAGTGTCTTTTATCCACTTTTTCCAAACGTAAGTGTAGCTTCATACCCACTGTACCTCTAGGCCTCTTTTATGTACACGCCTTACATACCGAAATTTTATCCACTCTCCCAGGGAAACCAGGAGTACCCGTGGTTACACATAGAAGCCTGGGTTTTTCCCACATACCCCAGGACTCTACCCATCCCCAAGAGGAATTAATCGTGTACTTGAGGTAATTTTTGGATATCCAAATTTATTAGCTTAAACATGGCACTAAATGACTCATGCCTGCATCAAACCAACCCACCCCTCTTTCTCAGACCAATAGGCTCAAGGATCCAGTAACAAGCTTGGGGGGCATAGGACCTGAACTTCTCTTTCCCCCCACTTCCCCATGGGCACAGATGTTCCTGAAGTCTAGGTACACAAAAAGAAAAAACAATGTTTATTTGTTTTGCTTTGATATATTTCTCACAATAAGTCACAAATTTTCTGTATTTTTCACTTTTTCACTTTATAGCAAATGGTGATGTTTTTTCCTTGACAAAGGCAATATATGCCGAAACGCGTCGGAACCCTAGTTCTACAACCAGGAATCACCATTTAATAAGTAAAATGGTTCATAAATTACCTACTGTGTAATACCTATTACCTATGCAATCAATGTTATTCTTTTGTTGTTTTTTACCCTTATATGTAATCCTTTCTTAATAAAATGAATTATATTTAAACTTGCCTATAAAATCCCACTTTTTCCTTTTTGGCCTGAGGAACCAAACTTCTTTTTCGAATTATCACAGGGATGATGGCAACAAATCCATCTCAGTTTTTATATCTCTAAAAAACCACCCCCGACTTTTAAATTTATTTCCCTTTGCAATGCACTGGCCAATCCCCCTGTTTAGTATGCTCTTGAAGCGCTCCCATTTTTCCTCCGTGTTCTTTGTTCCCAGGGTTCTATCCCAATTGATATTTTCTAGCAGCAAGCGCAGTTTAGGGAAATTGGCTCTTTTGAAATTCAGTGTTCTTATATTACCCCTCTGCTTCCTATTACTGTAATTAATACTGAAACTTATTGACCTATGGTCACTGTTTCCTAAGTTGTCCCGTATTTCTATATCCGTGATCAGGTCTGTATTGTTGGTAATCAGTAGGTCAAGTACCGCATTGTTTCTTGTCGGTGCATTCACCATCTGACCCATAAAATTGTACTGCAAAACATTTAGGAACTGCCTAGCCTTGGCTGAGTGCGCGGTTCCTTCTGCCCAGTCTATATCTGGATAATTAAAGTCCCCCATTATAATGACATTTCCCATCCTTGCTGCCAATCCTATCTGTAAAAGGAGGTCCGCCTCACCCTCCTCCCTCTGGTTGGGGGGCCTATAGCATACGCCCAATATTACCTTCCCCGCCGTGCCTTCCCTTTGAAGCTCTACCCATAGGGATTCTGCCTCGTCCTTAGCTCCATTATTAATATCATCCCTCATATTTACCTGTACACTGTTCTTAATATACAGACATACCCCTCCCCCTTTTTTACCTTCTCTATCTCTGCGATAAAGGGAATACCCCTGAATGGTCGCCATCCAATCATGAGAGCTGTCAAACCAAGTCTCAGTTATCCCCACAAAATCTAAGTCCTCCTCAAACATCAGCAGCTCCAGCTCTCCCATCTTGTTGGCCAGGCTTCTGGCATTGGTATACAACCCTCTTAATTTTGATCGGTTACATTTATCTTCATTAGATGTTTTTAGGCTGCTCTCTTGATTTTTTCCAATACCCACCCTGGGTATAGGAGCTCTGAACACCCTACCGCTAATGCCCCCATTTCTGCCCTCTGAAACTTGCTTTCCACTGGCTAACTCTACATCTGTACCCTCCCCCCCATTCCCTAGTTTAAAAGCCCCTCTAACTTTTTGGCCATCCTTGCACCCAGTACGGCTGCACCCACCCCATTTAGGTGCAATCCGTCCCTACCAAAGAGCCGGTGACCGACTGAGAAGTCAGCCCAGTTCTCCAGGAACCCGAAACCCTCCTTACTACACCAGCTCCTCAGCCACTCGTTAACTTCCCTAATCTCCCGCTGCCTCTCTGGTGTGGCTCGAGGTACAGGTAGTATTTTGGAAAATACTACCTTGGAGGTCCTAGTCCTCAACTTAGCGCCTAAGTCCCTGAAATCATTTAGGACTCTCCGTCTTCCTCTGCCTATGTCATTGGTACCCACGTGTACCATGACAGCTGGGTCTTCCCCAGCCCCACCCAATAATCTGTCCACCCGATCCGCGATGTGCCGAACCCGAGCGCCCGGCAAACAACAGACTGTTCGGCACACACGGTCTTTGTCACAGATTACACTGTCTGCCCTTCTAATAATTGAGTCCCCTACCACCAGCACCTGTCTTTCCTTTCCCTTTCTCCCGGCCTTACTGGAGGAGTTCTTCCCCTGGCAGCTAGGGGCGTCACTCTTCTCCATCAATGCTGGTCCCTGACTGGTTTCCCCAACATCACACAACGGGGCGTATCTATTGGGGTGCTCCAGCCCAGGATCAGCCTCCTTGCCTTGTTCCCTTCTACCCCTCCTAACTGTCACCCCTCTAAACTGCTCTGATGCCTGCACCTCCAATACTCCGCCCACCTCTGTGCAGACCCCTGCCTGCACCTGACTGGTACAATCCTGGCTCTCCTCCGGTATGGACATTCGTCTCAGTGTTGCCAGCTGCTTCCCTAGATTCAGGACCTGAGCTTCCAGGGAAACAACGTGCTTACATCTTGCGCATATGTATTCGCCCTCGATCACAATAGGAAATAATCAAAGGAAATAATAACAGTTCCAGTTTTACAATGGAATATCCAATGGAGGATAATTGCAATAACTATATTAACAATAAACCCAAGTTGACAGAAATGTAGGAATAACAAATACATCATCTTGGCAAAGTGTATAACGGTTCAGGTCCCCACCTGCCGGACACCCCATCTGGGATCAATCTGTGTCCTGAGGTAGGAGAAGACCCAAGCAGGGAAAAAGGGAAAGGTTATGGCTGCAAGGTATGTTTATCCATTCTGTTGGAAAAAAAGAGGACAGGATCAAGTTAAACAGCCAGTGAAAGTTTACAATTGTCACCAGATGTAATGGTCGTGTGAATTTGACAGGATGAATTAATGCGAACAGAGCTATATGACTTGGTCTGTATTTCAAGATTAGTCCTAGAAGAACAGTTAGATAATCCAAAAGAATCGTTGAGCCAAAATCTCAGGGTATAGTTATTTAGTAAGAGTAGGTTTCCAAATAAGAACGTGTGTATTGTTGGAGTGATAGATACGGACCAAATCAATGTCATTTTGTGAATGGTGATAGCATTAGTGGTGAGCTATACTGTCTAGTATAGTGGGGGTCTTTAGCAGTGCTTTAAGTGGCCCAAAAGAGGTGCCGGTACTCTATTATAGCCTATAAATTTTGTCACCCCCCACCCCACATCAGGGTCCCCACAGAGCACCCCCCCTGGCCTGGGCTGGGACTCCGGAGCAGGGGGACTCACTGGTGGTGACTGGTCTGGCTCTGGAGTGGGAAATATTCTTGGGGGGGGGGGCAATTGAGGGCGCAGATGTCCAAAATGAGCGTACTGGTAGGCTAAGGCGCACGGAGAGGTGGCGGTATGCTCAAGAGCCATATTTGGAAGTGGCGGTACTGAGTTCCAGTGCATACCGGCCCACTTAAAGCACTGGTCTTTAGGAATATAGAAGTTATGGGAGGAGGGGCTAAGTAGAGGGGGGGAGGAAGGAGACTGGAGCATAAAGGAAAGAGAGAGGGAAGCATAAAAAAAAAAGGGGGGGGAGGATTAACTGTGAAAAATAGTAATTATATAATAGGTATGGTAATGAGACCATTCAACCCAAGTACTGATGAGATAGAGCTAAGGGGTATCTATCTCTGCAAATAAGATTACATTTATAATGTCCGAATATATTACTAATGTTGACAAAGCGAGGCCTAAATGAGAGAATCTGGGCTAAGCCATTTCTGACAGGTAGTCACTAGTGTTATGGAAATGTTTCCAGCATGGGTTTCTTTTTATATCCCTTTCCTGCTTTATACAGTTCAACAACTTTTTCCCGCAGATCCTTTGACAATTCTTTTGCTTTCCCCATGACTCAGAATCCAGAAACGTCAGTGCAGCACTGGTTGAAAGATGCAAGGGTCTGTCAGGAGTCCAGAAACACATTGACCTTTTATACATACACACTAATTACAAACAAACAGATCACAGGTGAGGAGGGTTACCTTTAATAGCCATTCAAACTAGAAATCGTCCGATATCGTTTTTTCGTTGCCGATACAGATATTTTGGCCATCGCATATCGTTATCGGCCGATATTTTGTACATTTAAAGTTTTAAAAATTTTGAAACAAATCTGGTACTGAACATGTTAATTTTTGTTTAATGCTTAATGGCTGGCTTGCTGGCACCCTGGGGTGGGTGGGTGGCTGGCACCCTGTGGTGGGTGGCTGGCTGGCACCCTGTGGTGGGTGGCTGGCTGGCTGGCATCCCGTGGTGGGTGGCCGGCTATCTGGCACCCTGTGGTGGATAGCTGGCTTTCTGGCACCCTGTTAATGGTGGCTGGCTGGCACCCTTTGGTGGGTGGCTGGCTGGCACCCTGTGGTGGGTGGCTGGCTGGCTGGCACCCTGTTGTGGATAGCTGGCTGTCTGGCACCCTGTGGTGAGTGGCTGGCTGGCTGGTACCCTGTGGTGAGTGGCTGGCTGGCACCCTGTGGTGGGTGTGGCTGGCACAGGCACTGTGGGTGACAGGCTGGTACAGGGCCTGTGGGTGGCTGGCTGGTACAGTGCCTTTGACTGGCTGGTACAGGGACTGTAGGTGGCTGGCTGGCTGGCTGGCACCCTGTGTTGGGTGGGTGGCTGTCTGGAACCCTGTGGTGGGTGGCTGGCTGGCTGACACCCTGTGGTGGGTGGGTGGCTGGCACAGGGGATGTGGGTGGCTGGCTGGTACAGGGCCTGTGGGTGGCTGGCTGGTACAGTGCGTGTGGCTGGCTGGTACAGGGCCTGTGGGTGTGGGTGGGTGGCTGGCTGGCACCAGGCTGCTGTGGGTGGGTGCATGGCTGTGATTCACTCCTGTGAGACTAGTCCCGACTCCAGACGAGGATGTCCAAGGCGAGGGAGGCGGCCTAAGAAGGCAGAATGATGTCACAAAAATGTCGGCAATATTGGCCAGTTCCGGGGCCGATACCAATATATCGGGGAAAGTGCATATCGGCCAGTGATATATCGGCCTTACCAATAATCAGTCGATCCCTAATTCAAACCCCTTTGTGTCAACTTGTGTGCATGTTATCAGGCCAAAATCACCAAGGTGTGTAAACTTTTGATCAGGGTCATTTGGGTAGTTTCTGTTGTCATTATGATTCAAAAAGAGTAAACACAGTTGATTGATAATAAATGGCTTCAGCCAAACACTAACCATGAGTGAAAGAAAAGTTTTTGTGTTACCATTCATATTCTCTGAAAAATGCCCAAGAAATCATAAATTCTGCCAGGGTGTGTAAACTTATGAGCACAACTGTACAATTCCATGCCCATAGTGCAGGCACAGGTTTACTTCTTATGAGATCCAATTTATGTCGGCCTTTTCATACTAACTACCCTAGTTATGACAATTTAAAACTATTTTGAAAATTTGGCAAGAATGTTTTTTTTTTTTTTTTTTTTTCCTTTTTTAATGATAATACAGAAATTTCTGCAGCCTTAAGCTTATAAAGAAAGAAACTGTCTCATTATATTGTTACTAAATTTACATAAATGCTTAGAAATGAAGGCTGCACAAACAAAGCCCAAGAATTTATATACCGGAGCTAGCTGTGCCATAATTATATGATTTGCAACGTACATAATGGCTGCAATCTCACACCTGTTTAACAGTTGACAGCATTTTACCAAATGATCGAGTTACCAAGACTACATCTGCCTTCACCATCCTTTTTATCCAGTAGAATTTTTTTTGAGTTTGCATCACAGAGACATGAAACGCAACCTGCTGGGGTTGACAGAAAGTTTGCGCGTATTATATTTAAAAGGTGTTTTTTTTTTTTGGAATGGATAGCGAGCCTGCAAGCTGTCAGAATCAAAACATATTAGCATAACTGATACGAGCCAAGGTTACTTTTTTTGGCCAGATTTAGACACGACTAAAGCTTTAAAGGAAGTCAACGTGTTATCTTTAGTGGATACATATTTTGATTCATTATTTTATAGTTTACCTGAAAGGCATTTTGGCATTGCTTTTGCTTTTTTTTTTTTTTGATGCATGATATAGTTTTATCATTATATTTTATATGAAGAACTGTTTGAGCGCCATCTAGTGGCAGAAATGAAATGCAAAAATAATTGAGGCTGATTTACTAAAACTGCTCATACACTGATCGAAATTTGTCTGGTTCAGCAGAGACTAGCCGAATGTTGACCAGTGTGTGTGGCCGTGCAAAGAATTCAGGTGCAGCACGCTAGTGGGGGGTTCAAGAGTTTAAAGCAGCCAGTGAGGAGGCGATACCACACCCCCTCACCGCATGTCAAATGCTCTCTTAAGAGCAATCCAAATGCAAATTGCTCTTCAAAGACCAAAGCAAGTATAAACGAACCCTTAGATTATTCTTTTATTCAGCCTAATGGCTGAATAAAGAAAAAAAAAAAAAAACTAACTGTCTATGGCCAGCTTAAAGATTAAGGCCCCTTTCACACAGGCGGACCTTTCAGATCCGCCTGTCTTTTTTTTTTGGCGGATCTGAACGGTCCCCCCATGCATCTCTATGGGGCATCAGATGACATGTCCGTTGACACCCGATCCGATCCGTCAAATCTGGACGGATGGAAACCCTATTTTCCATCCGTCCAGCAGATCGGATCGGATGGGATCGGATGAGAGCGGACCGACGGTCCGTTCCCATCCGATTCCCCCATAGAGATCTATGGGGCTGTGACAGCTGTGTCTCCGCACACAGTGCGGAGAACAGCTGTCATTCTCCTGCTCAGCGGGGGATCGGCGGATCAATCCCCCGCTGAGAAAAGCGGAGTCCGTTTGACAGACTTACTGTGTGAAAGGAGCCTAACTCTACTTTTGTTGATGTAGCACTACTCCCTTGGGAGCTGCTGGTTACGGATTCCCCTGGGTTACCTGTAGCAACAACTTGACAAAATAGCGTATTCTAAGTGCTCTGCTCAGTCAGAAAACAGTCCAGGGGTTTTGGGTTGATTTATTTGAGAACTGGGATAGGAGAAGGGATGAGTGGGATACTCCAACTGAATAACTATACACAATTACTGGGAGTTTCTGATTAGCTGAATGTTGCAAGGCCGCTGCTTCACCTTGCCACTAAGGCTCCATGTACACGGGACGTTAGAAAAAACGTGCTGCAAGGCTAGTTCTGACTCCGGGAAAAAGCAGCTGTTAAACGTGCTTTCAGTAGCTTTTTCCATTGGCGTTATTGCACGTTTGGCCACGTTTGCTTTTAGCAGCATTTTTTCTGCCTCCATTCAAAATCAATGGTTCCCTATGGGAGCCTATTAATTTGAATGGAAGTCGCACCGAAAGTCGGATCAGGATGATCCGACTTGCGGTGTGACGTGCGCTGTGAGAATCTTGAGGGGGAACTCCACGCAAAAAATGGGAAAAAAAACTGCGTGGGGGTCCCCCCCAGGTTCCAAACCAGCCCCTTTGGGTCCGGTATGGAATTTGAGGGTAGCCCCACGTCAAAAAAACGGCGTGGGGTCCCCCCCCGAAATCCATACCAAACCCTTATCCAAGCATGCAGCCCGGTAGGGCAGGAAGGGGGAGGGGACGAGCGAGCGGACCCACCCCCCTGAACCATAGCAGGCCACATGCCCTCAACATGGGGGGTGTTGGTGCTTTGGGGTAGGGGAGCTCTGCACCCCTCACCTCAAAGCACCTTGCCCCCATGTTGATGAGGACAAGGGCCTCATCCCCACAACCCTGGCCGGTGGTTGTGGGGGTCTGCGGGCAGGGGGCTCATCAGAATCTGGAAGCCCCCTTTAACAAGAGTGGCCCCCCAGATCCCGGACCCCCTCCCTATGTGAATGGGTATGGGGTACACTGTACCCCTACCCATTCACCCCATAAAAGGCAGTGTAGGTAAATAACGACAGGAGACGTTTTGAAAAGTATATTAAAAATCTTCATCCAGTCTTCTCCGCTCCGGTCTTCTCCCTCTCCAGTCTTCTTGTCTTCTGCTCTTTTGCTGTCTGCTCTTCTGCTGTCCAATCTTCTGCTCTTTTGCTGTCCGCTCTTCTGGTCTTCTTCCTCCGGTCTTCCTCCGACTATGTCTTGGCCCCCCTTTGTTCCTATTCTTCTGGGTTCTACACAGCACCCCCTTTACTCTGACACTCTGTGTGAGCTAGCCCCTTGATCCTCTGACTTCACTGGAATGGTCCCCCTTCCTGGGCAGACCCTTTGG